>NW_027307687.1:17500-132425 GCF_964275005.1 Diadema setosum | reverse complement strand
ATGTAATTGTATCAATTTTGGCATATTGCATGACGTTTGTACGCCGGCCTTCAGACAGGTAACAGAGCTGAACAGTATTCTATCTTGTAGGAAATCGAATGCATAATTTTCTCAAGCGCTCGCTCGCTTCGCTCGCTCGCGGACATGGACATACACTGTAAGGTATGGCTCAGACGTTGACAACGTCAAATAGTGTAGGCCTAAATGTAAACATGCTAAGGCGAGAGTAACTTGGGACCATCTGCAAAATATGTACGAAAACAAACAAACAAACAATAACAAAACTATATTGCCATAATTGAACCCCCTCCATTTCCTGAATCATTCATGAGGAACGACAGTGACTGATAATTCAGTCAAGATACATTTATGGGTATACCCAGGGAAGATCAGGGGCGTCGAAAATATCTCGGGGGGGGGGGGGGGCAAAGGGCATTTGCCTCGGCCCTACGAAAGTGTTTAGGCAGGCAAATCATTTTTCCCCCAAGCAATTTCCGAGATGTGGACAAATTTCGAACTTTCTTAATGGAATTATTGTCCAAATACCGCCAGAACTATGCACCAAATCGTTGAATTGCAATCATAAACATGCAAAAGCTCCGCTATACTGGATCCCTTTCGATAAGAACACTGTTGAGATTGACGTATATTTCCCTAATTTGTCAAAGAGTGTGCAGCATATCTTTCACTTAACAAAAGCTCCCTCATATGCAGAGGCGTCGATGGGGGGGGGGGATGGTTCCCCCATAAAAGTGGGACAAACCAAATCGCAAAAATATAGCTAAAAACGGCAGTTTTTGGGGTGTAATGTCAAAATTTTAAAGCTCGCTCGCTCCACTCGCTCGCATTTAAGCGCTAAGCCATTCCCCTGATGTTGCCAGTGATTGAAAGCAGTTGCGCCCGGTGCGCCCTCCCCCCCCCCCCCTAATCTCCAAAGCAAAAAATATAGCTACAAATGGCAGTTTTGGGGACTGTAAGATGTCAAAATTTTTCAAGCTCGCTCGCTTCGCACACTCGCATTTAATCATTATGCCATTCTCATGATGTTGCTGCCAAAAATTGCCAGCAGTTCTCGCCCGGTGCTCCCCCTTAATTTCCAAAGCTAAAAATAAAGCTACAAACGGCAGTTTTGGGACTGTAATAAGTCGAAATTTTGAAGCTCGGTCGCTCCGCTCGCTCGGATTTAATCATTATGCCATTCTCCTGATGTTGCTGCCAGTAATTGCCAGCAGTTTTCGCCCGGTGTGCCTTCCCTTAATTTCCAAAGCGAAAAAATACAGCTACAAACGACATTTTCTGGGATTGCAAAATGTCAAAATTTTAAGGCTCGCTTGCTCCGCTCGCTCGCATTTAATCGCTATGGCATTCTCCTGTTGTTGCTGCCAGTGATTGACAGCAGTTGTGCCCGGTGCGTCCCCTTTAATTTCCAAAGCGAAAAATATAGCTACAAATGGCAGTTTTGGGGACTGTAAGATGTCAAAATTTTCAAGCTCGCTCGCTTCGCACACTCGCATTTAATCATTATGCCATTCTCATGATGTTGCTGCCAGTAATTGCCAGCAGTTTTCGCCCGTTGCTCCCCCCTTAATCTCCACAGCGAAAAACATAGCTAAAAACGGCAGTTTTGGGACTGTAAGATGTCAAAATTTTGAAGCTCGCTTCACTCACTCGCATTTAATCATTATGCCATTCTCCTGATGTTGCTGCCAGTGATTGACAGCAGTTGTGCCCGGTGCGTCCCCTTTAATTTCCAAAGCGAAAAATATAGCTACAAACGGCAGTTTTGGGACTGTAATAAGTCAAAATTTGAAGCTCGCTCGCTTCGCTCGCTCGCATTTAATCATTATGCCATTCTCCTGATGTTGCTGCCAGTTATTGCCAGCAGTTTTCGCCCGGTGCTCCCCCCTTAATTTCCAAAGCGAAAAATATAGCTACAAACGGCAGTTTTGGGACTGTAATAAGTCAAAATTTTCAAGCTCGCTCGCTTCGCTCGCTCGCATTTAATCATTATGCCATTCTCCTGATGTTGCTGCCAGTAATTGCCAGCAGATTTCGCCCGGTGCTCCCCCTTAATTTCCAAAGCGAAAAAATACAGCCACAAACGACAGTTTGGGGGACTGTAAAATGTCAAAATTTTCAAGCTCACTCGCTTCGCTCGATCGCATTTAATCGTTATGCCATTCTCCTGATGTTGCTGCCAGTACGAACTGCCAGCAGTTGCGCCCTGTGCGCCCCCTTAATTTCCAAAGCGAAAAAATACAGCCCAAAACCGGGCAGTTTTTTTTTACTGTAAAATACTAAAATTTTCAAGCTCGCTCGCTTCGCTCGCTCGCGTTTTATTGTTATGCCATTCTCTTGGTGTTGCTGTCAGTAATTGCCAGCAGTTTCACCCGGTGCCCCCCCCCCCCTTAATTTCCAAAGCTAAAAATAAAGCTACAAACGGCAGTTTTGGGACTGTAATAAGTCAAAATTTTGAAGCTCGCTCGCTCCGCTCAATCGCTCAATCATTATGCCATTCTCCTGATGTTGCTGCCAGTAATTGCCAGCAGTTTTCGCCCGGTGTGCCTCCCCTTAATTTCCAAAGCGAAAAAATGCAGCTACAAACGACATTTTCTGGGATTGCAAAATGTCAAAATTTTAAGGCTCGCTTGCTCCGCTCGCTCGCATTTAATCGCTATGGCATTCTCCTGATGTTGCTGCCAGTGATTGACAGCAGTTGTGCCCGGTGCGTCCCCTTTAATTTCCAAAGCGAAAAACATAACTACAAATTGCAGTTTTGGGGACTGTAAGATGTCAAAATTTTCAAGCTCGCTCGCTTCGCACACTCGCATTTAATCATTATGCCATTCTCATGATGTTGCTGCCAGTAATTGCCACCAGTTTTCGCCCGGTGCTCCCCCTTAATTTCCAAAGCTAAAAATAAAGCTACAAACGGCAGTTTTGGGACTGTAAAATGTCAAAATTTTCAAGCTCACTCGCTTCGCTCGCTCGCATTTAATCGTTATGCCATTCTCCTGATGTTGCTGCCAGTACGAACTGCCAGCAGTTGCGCCCTGTGCGCCCCCTTAATTTCCAAAGCGAAAAAATACAGCCCAAAACGGTAGTTTTTTTTACTGTAAAATGTCAAAATTTTCAAGCTCGCTCGCTTCGCTCGCTCGCATTTAATTGTTATGCCATTCTCTTGATGTTGCTGTCAGTAATTGCCGGCAGTTTCACCCGGTGCCCCCCCCCCCCCACTTAATTTCCAAAGCGGACAAAATACAGTCACAAACTGCAGTTTTGGGACTGTAAAATGTAAAAATTTCAAGCTCGCTTGTAACAGTTTGTCAGAAATATATCACTCTCCTCCCACTTTATATTTCATGCAAAAGAGTGAGACATCCGATCCCTGTAAAGTGTGTGTGTGTGTATGTGTGTGTGTGTGTGGGGGGGGGGGGGGAGGTTACCAAGCTTCTCTCACCCCCCGTCCCCCTCAAGGCTGCTCCGGTTCGGTTATGGGCTTGTAATCGTGGTGATGGTGACTATCGCCGATCATCCCCCCCACTCCTCAGTATGGATTTACGCCGTTGCCTCGCAGTGTACGTCGATGTTACTTTCTTCGCGAGCGAGCGAAGCGAGCGAGCGCCTGAGAAAATTGTGTATACAATTTCCTACGAGATAGCATATATTATTCAGCTCTGTTACCTGTCTGAAGGCCGGCGTACAAACGTCATGCAATATGCCAAAATTGATACATATCACATTTTCTGCGTCCTCCATTTTTTTCCTAAAAATTCAGGGGGGGGGGGAGATTGTACAGGCCATCCCCCCCTCCTCCATCCCCCCCCCCCGGGATTTACGCCCATGATATAACTAATACATAAATGGGCGTACCCTACCGTGTCAAGGAGTCACCAACACTTTCGCAATTAAAATTTACTTCATGCCTTGATATAAAGGCGGACCAATCGGATTGCACACTCGTCTAACAAGTTTGGTAGCAGTTAACACAAGTATATAGATCGGGCCTTGAATTATTCCAGCAGTGCCAACATAAAAAAGAAAGATCTACAAATACACGTAATGTGTCGAGTTTTTTCCCCTCACTAGGATCATAATCCTAACTTAATGGCGTAAAAATATGTTTCACTTACAATTGCTTTGCTGCTGGTACAATCGTCCAGTAAAACAGCTGCCCGACTCCTGGGAGGGATGTCCACGAAATAGCCGTCTGGTCTTTCCCGCTCCACACCGACACGATGTAGGAAGCCTATAACGTGCAGGGAAATCCCTCGTTCCTAGCACGGGAATCTCCTGCACGACTCCCCCATGTAGCATCAGACCAAGGAGGTACTAGGCTCGCCTAGTACCTCCTTGATCAGACCAGGGAGGTGGACCTCCCTGATCAGACTCTCCTCCAGCGGTGATACAGGCTGGTTTCTATCTACGATGTCCCCTTTAATACTTTTCACTGAATCTACCCCCTAGCCAATGACAGAAGTAAACACTCTCGTCAACGCCCAAATGACAAAATCCCTCGTTTTCATTGGCAGATTGGTTTAACAAATCAGGGCCTCCTGTCACGCGAACCGAACTGGGTGCGGATAACATTCCTTGTTAAGCACCGTTAAGTGATGTTTTTCGAAAGTATTTTATCTAAATACATGCAAATCATGCCAACTCATGGTATATGAGGCAAGGCCTACACTAGCTAGAAACAATACAAAAGGATCAAAATGTCATCTGGTACGCCTTTTGACAAAATACCTCCTCTTCATTGGTGTAATCAAAGATCAGCAGTGTTTACTACTTTAGCCCTAGCCTATCACGCAACCCATACTGGCTGTGGTTAACATTCTTAGTGAAGTGAATCCTTTCAAAAGCTGAATTATATTCAAATGCATGCAAAATCCCGCCAACTGATGCCATGTGAGGCAAGCTATACTACGAACAATACAAATGGGGCAACCTGACCACTCCCTGCCTTACTGATAACATACAGTGTCTTCATTGGTGCTAACAAAATCAGCAGTTTCTCAAAGTCGCCAAAGAATCCAAACTGGGTGAGGGTAACATTAATTTTCTAGTCAAGTGATTCCTTTTAAAACCTGAATCGTATTCAAATGCTTGCAAACTCCCACCACCTGATGCTACGTGAGGCAAGCCACTATACGAACATTACAAATGGGGCAATCTGACCATTCCCTGCCCTACAACTACATTGATACCGTGTCTTCACTGGCGCTATCGAAATCAGCAGTTCCTCAAAGTCGCCTATCACGCCATGTTTCATCTGGAGAACAAATTTAATGAGAACCTTTCTTTTCTTTACACCCATGTTCCGTGCCGCGGAATTATGCACCAATTAAAATCAATGTGCGCTAAATGGTTTAAATGTCAACTCTTTTATGATATTGTCATAATTATCCTTCTTTTTAGTCTTTATAGTTATTAGTAAGAAGAAAGTTTGGAAAGAATAAACCTGGAAGGATTTGTTCCGTACCTCATTACCACCAAGTTTTACATGATTTCAATTGATTTTCTCTGAAATACAGCTTAAAATTGTTAAAAACCTAGACCCTCTTCTGTAGTCTTATCCAAAACCTATGGAAGGGCGGACCTGGAGCATGGAACATCAAAATCAGAGGAAAGGCTCCGCATTCAGTTATCATGCTGTACACATGTATAGAGCCTATACACAAATGCACAAATTGCGAAGAAGTACCACACCACCTGCATGCCTGCGTCAACCAACTGGGTGCGGTTAACATTTTCTATAGTCAAATGAATCCTTTCAAAGGCTGAATTATGTTTACATGCATGGCAAACTCTGTCTGCCTGTTGCTATGTGAGACAAGCCTCGACCGACATTACAAAGGAGCAAATTGCAGGGAGGTGTTAGAGAAGGAGTGGAATCTTTTCCCAGTTTGTGCAACTACATGCACAGGTTCATGCATAAGATAATTGAATGCTTAGCAGTCCACTGGCTTTGGTGTTATTTGGTGTCCCATGCTCTTCCGCAAAGTTTTGATATGGAGATGAAAGAACAGCTTCTTGATTTCAAAAATTTTATGCTGTATTTCAGAGGAAATGTTGAAATGCTGCATGTGCTTTTTGATAACAGATTACGGAATGTTCAGTCCTTTCGGTTTTTCTTCAAATCATCTTATCATTCAATACCCCAGAACTGAAAAAAAGAAAGGATTATTAGTACCGGTACCGCATAAAAAGTTTACATTATATTTTAACCAGCTTTTACTTTTACTTCGCTCTCATATTGTGTAAAAGTTTGTTCGCCGGGTTTAGTAGTTCAGTGCATGTGAAATGTTTCGGATGAAGCTAATGCATGTTTCATGTGTGTTTAATAGCATTTTACAGTTAAAGAAAATTTTTTTAAATGATTTTTGTTCGCCTGTTCTGTTCTCTACATATTAAATAACTGCTGCCCAAATGTCGAAAGGAACAGCGAACTGCTGCTCGCTCAGTTTGCAGTAATTGAGGAATGCTGCATACTTGTATGCCTATATAGAGCTACAACAGACATTAATGTTGTCTTATGTCAAAGCAATTCATTAACACCTGCATAGCGCGCATCACTTCTCCGCGGTGAGGAATATGGTGTGGGTACAAAGAAGAGATTCCAGTTTCTTCTCCTTCTTCACACCTCCCTGCCCCCTGCCCTCTACCTTCGAGACAAAATTCCTTGCCAACTTTTTTAGGGCCAACAAATCAAAGATTTGTTTCATTATCACACAACCAAAACAGCTTGTGTTTGACATGGGTCCTGTCATAATATGAATAATGTGAAAAATCAAATGTTTGTATGATTACGCAAGCAATTTTCGGCGCCTGTTGCCTTTTGAGGCCAGCTTGGACAGAACCAAAGGGACGAGATGCGAAGGCCTAATCCCTGCCCTCATGACAAAATCCTTGTCTGCACCGATACAAACAAAGTCAACTAGTCGTTCCCTTTTATCTGCCATCGCAACTCAGGGGTTATAATTTCAAGTAAATTCAGAAGTTAATGCAAATGCACACAGACTCTCGGTGACTATTCCTATATTGGGCCAGCAAAGTCCCCTCCTTGCCCTTATGACAAAATCCTATGTCTCTGTTGTTGAAAACAAGTGAATCTTTCGAAAGTTGATGGATAGCAGTTCTCACAACTGCACCCAAAATCTCGACGCCTATGATGTGAGGCGCCGGAGCTACGGCGAACAGAGCTTGGAGCCAATAGTCTGTTGTCCAGGAACGATAGTGTCTTCACTGATGCTGTAACTAATTTCTGTGTCACCAGCATATTGTGTATAGCTAACCCTTAGTTCATTAGCTGGTGGTACAGTCTCACATAGGTTTATCAACATGGTGCATGAATGCATAATCTATAAAAGTCCAACATGCATGTCATGCTCGGTACTTATCCAGAAGTAAGGAGTCATCTACAATAAACATTTGAAGCAAGCAAACCATTTTATTAATTAAGGGACTGATACATGTTTCATAGGAAATATCATAGCTAACAAATCAGCGATTTTGTTGGATTTTGCATTACGCAGCTCAATCTGCATGTGTATATCATTTCTTGTCAGGCAAACCCTTGCAATGTCGAATGTCATACAAAATCAGTGCTCGCTAATAAGCCAGTTCGTAATTAGATACACATTGGTACAAATGACCCTTCTTTTTTCTCAGTTGGTTAGGCACTTCACTCGTTTTTAAAGCGGCATAATGCATAAGCTTCCCCTGCGTAACAATTAAATGGAATTCATGTTCAAACAAAGAATGATCTTGCGTTGAGATCAGGTTATCAGAATACTCCATGCATAGGCGTTTTCACATCAGCCCGATAAAAATCCAAGCTCGAAATATTTTCCGCGATTGCGAATTATAGCGTTATTTCATTTCTTATTCACATCAGCCCGAAGAGGGGGTAGCCCGAATAGTTAGAAATTTTAAAATAGCTGATTCGACAGCTGAGTATGTGCAAACAGCATCAGTAATGTGTGTGCCCTCTCAAAAATTCCTCATGATTTGTGTGCAGTGTGTCTCGATCGATCGGGTCACACACGCTAGGCATGATGGGATTCATCGCGCTAATTTCTCGAGTCGCTTTCACATTATCAAATAGCGCGCTACTATCCCGCTATTTCAGAAATTTCCCGAGTTGGAGTCGAGAAATTTTCTCGATCAGAGCGATACAAATAGCGCGCTAATTTGTGTTCACATTATCAAATAGCGCGCTATTTTGCTATCGGGAAAATTTCCCAAGTCAGAAAATAGCGCGTTATTTCGAAACATCGGGCTGATGTGAAAACGCATAATGACATTGACAATTCAGCAGGCATCCATTTCATTGTTTTGTATTGAATGCAATAGAAGCCTATCTCCTTTTATATTGCGAAATACCATTCTTGCTGTCAGGTGGATGTGCTGGTAAGCACCATTTAGATAAGGATCACATGAATAATCATCGCATCACATATGCTTATCTTAGTGAATTTACAAAGCAAAATGCCTGTTGGTACAAATGACCTTTTTCTGCTCATGCGCAGAGTAGAATTACGAACGGTTGCTATGTGAGGCACTCGGGTGAAAAGAATAAAAGAGCACGAGCAAAGCGTACAGACCAGTTCGGTTTGGGTACTGTTTTTTTATGGTGATTTCCAACTTGGGGCTTAAAGTTTGCCTATAACAGCGCACCTGGTTCATTGCATAACCCATTGAAAGTGTTCTTGTTCTACTTTGGAAGCCCCCCCCCCCCCCGTTAATCATGGCCGCCATAAGTGATAAGTTACAGTGCTCTGAAGTCGGATTAATCTATACTTGTATGGCGGCTTGCTTGAGAGTAATAACATTGCTACACTCCGTGTTCCAATGTTAAACAGAAGAGTAAGGTCAGAGAAGCAGGTAATTATTAGCAGAGATTAATCCAGAAATTAAAGAATAAAATGGTTATGAGGTTTCAACTTTTATGGCATTTTCAAAGCTGGAATGGCCGTCGCAAACATATCAGTATGTGACGAGGACACTGTCACTGCCTCACAATTAATATCTGACTTGTTTGGTCATAAAAAAGTCTAAATTTAGTAATCGTGTTTGTCCATGTTCAGAAAACAATAGTGTAAATCCGTCTCCTTTACCTTTACAAAGTCATTACTGCTGAAAGAGTACAACTCAAAAGAAAAAAAGTGTAAAATTGAAGGATTTGATCTTTCCCAATCACCGCATCCAAGCCCTTTTCTGTAATGTATTACGATTTACGGATGTTTCTTATCCTATAGCGTAGTAATGAAGCATTTTATTCACCTGCTCCCTGCTACTAAAGTTAATGCATACGACACAATGCAGGAGTTCGCTTAGTTAATGCTAGGTAGGGCAAGGCTCCGGCAGCTGTTTGGTTGTCAAGGGCAATTTTTGTAAACAAAGCATGCATAAAATCTGAATACTTTACAGAACCGGACTTCACAAGACATGAAAAATAGTGCAGGAGAGGGAATAATATGAACTTTAACGGCATCATGATCTCATCTGATTTATACACTACTCAAACAAAGTTAAGGACCACTTTTTAACGTACATAAAGATTTTATACAAGGTGTTTTATTTCTGGAAATACCTCAGTACAACTGTCCTAAATGTCCTTAAACACACGCTGTAATCAATTTCACGCATGGGTGGTTTCAGTTGTTGCACAATGTCTCTCGCATCACTGCACATCCTGAAAAGTGGGCCCCGAGGGGTATCAGCTACCGACATGAAGTGGTAAAAACGAATGTCTGAGTGTCTTTCAGGCAGTTCAGTAACGAGTGTGACCACCTCCTGCAGCAATAACGGCTTCACAGCGCTGTCTCATGGAGCTGATGAGGCGATTGATGTCTCTGACGTCCAGTGCATCCCATGCAGCCTCCAGAGCCACACCCAGCTGCTGCAGTCCAAGTGGATGGGCTTCGAGCTGCTCGAGACTCCTCCCCATCATGTCCCAGACGTGCTCTATCGGGTTTAAGTCCGGGGACCTCGCTGGCCACTCCATACGCTCAATCCCCTGGCCCTCAAGGAACTCGGTCACCACCCTAGCTCGGTGGGCACGGGCATTGTCATCCATGAAAATGATGTTTTGTCCCACATTTTCTGCAAATGGCACCACTATAGGTTCAAGGACCTCATCCCTGTACCTCACTCCTGTCATTGCTCCCCCTGGGACCACGTAGAGACGAGTACGGTTGGCGTAGGTGATGCCTCCCCACACCATGACGCTGCCTCCCCCATAACGGTCATGTTCTGCAATACAGGGGTCTGCAAATCTCTCTCCTGGTCGCCTCAAGACTCTCGAACGTCCATCATTGTGGTCAAGGGAAAATCTGCTCTCATCTGTGAACAGAACTCTACGCCATTGCTGTCTGGTCCATCTGACATGCTCCCGGGCCCAGTTGAGACGAATTCTTCTGTGAGCAGGGGTGAGTGGGACACACTGAGCTGGCCGTCTGGCATGCATATTGGCTCTGTGAAGTCGGTTACGGATTGTTTGAGTGGAAACAATCACTCCAGTTGCTGCAGCGAAGTCATTGTTGAGGCAGCGTGCACTGTGAAAGCGGTTGCGGAGGCTGAGATTCGTCAAGTAGCGATCATCTCTAGGGGTTGTCGAAACTGGTCGGCCACTGCGGGGTCTCTCGGAGTATAGCCCTGTCTCTCGGTGTCTTTGATTTGCTCTGCTAATGACACTGTGTGACACGCCCATCATTCTGGCTACTCTTCGCTGACTGAGGCCAGCTTCCAGCATCCCTAGGGCTCAGGCTACATCTGTTTCACTTAGGTGGTGTCTTGGCATTGCTGTTGTAGGCAAGTTGTTGATTGTACAGACTAAAGACAGAAAATGCTTTGGAAGACACTTGTCTTATGGCCCACTGCAATGATGCCAGAGACATCATGAAAGAACTGCATGTGTGAAATTGATGTCATTGTGTTTGATGGCATTGTGGACAGCTGTATCTTGGCATTGCTATTGTCAGCAAGTTGTTGATTGTAGAGACTAAAGACAGAAAATGCTTTGGAAGCCACTTTTGTACGGGCACATTGCAATGATGCAAGAGACATGAAAGAACTGCATGTGTGAAATTGATTTCATTGTGTTTGATGGCATCCTGGACAGCTGTATCTTGGCATTGCTGTTGTCAGCAATTTGTTGATTGTAGAGACTAAAGACAGAAAATGCATTTGAATCCACATTTGTACCACTTCACAATGGGCCCACTTTTCAGGATATGCAATAATGCGAGAGACATCATGCAACAACTGAAACCACCCATGTGTGATATTGTTACAGGGTGTTTGAGGAGATTCAAGACAGCCATATTCGGGTATTTCTAGAAATACAACACCCGGTTTGAAAATTGTATACACACATTAAAAAGTGGTCCTTAACTTTTTTTGAGTAGTGTATATTGGCTGTTCATTATGCCTTATGATGGGAAATCTTTCTATCACTTCTGGTGTTAGAATTTTTCTTTAAACAATCCCCCACCCCGACTTTGTGTCCTTTCTAACAAAATGAGGTTCTACTACCCTATATTGATAGGGATGCTACCTGCGACGTCACATCTGGATTCGCCATTGAAGCAAACAATCAACTATATACGGTCATTAACGCCTTCAAACAATGAGCTTTCTTTTGTTGTTCTATACAAACAGACTGGACTTAGGACATACCATTCAAACAACGACCGCTTTATAAAGTCGCACTGAAGAGATCTACTAAGCAGGAGTGGATAAAGGTCTTACCACTGACTAATTGTGGCTCTTGACCTTAGACATGCTTTTGATACAAATAATGGCTTCGATTAATCAAGGAGGTTCTAGAGAATGGAGTCACAACCGTCTTATTTCCTTGGCTAGATGTTCGAAGCCGCCGCTCAAAAATATTTGAAGCATGTGCAAAACAGGATCTGCCGCGCAGATAGGAAGACAATTGACTCGTGACTCATTGCATAATCACTAGCCACTTTCAAAGGAAGATATTTCTTTGTGATGGTAATTACTTTTCGCTATCCCTTCTTATAAAAGGTAGGTGGTACAGACATGAGGATGCGCGAATAGAAATTAAGCAAAAAATACTGAAATGAAGATGAAAATTACTCGACTGGGCATATGCGGGCACTAATATGATATATCTATCAATAAAAAATTATACATGAAGATTATTCCATATTAGTTTCATTTGTGGAAACTAAGCGGAAAAGTGATAAAACCAGCTTTCCAGGATGGTACAGTTTTAAACATTTTCACATGATACAGCTCAGATTTACACTTTTGCGCAAATTTCTCGACGGAAGTGTCTTTTCATTTCATTTAATAAATAGATAAGCAAAATATGGCCAAAATTATGATAACGTTCAAAATTAATCTTCAGAATGCTGAGCAAGACGGCGGCAAGGAACATCGATCATCAAAGGCACAAGTGCACCTGTGGAATTCCTTTGTACATCAATAGAAATCTGATAACTGTTTGAATAATCACAGCCATTTGGAACTCCAATGTATAAAACCTCCTTGGATTAATCAAGGAGTGTAATCTGGTGTGGACAAACACAATTAATGCAAATGCGTGAATGGGAGTCTCTCCCCGTACTGACTTAGGTCGAATATCATTAGGCTATAGGGTGCCACAAGGCTCCATTGTGGGGGTCAGTGCTATTTCCTTTGATTATCAATGACCTCTCTGAGTCGGTTAAGTGCCGATTGTCTTTCTACGCTGACGATCCTAAAATGTCTTGCCTGTATAATGTCCTCACGTGATTCACACCACTAGCAAAATGCATCAGTGAAGATCTGACGACGGTTTCGTCTTGGTTGAGTGCTAACGATCTCAGTTAATGCTAGCAAGACAGGGTACAAGGATCTCGCAAAAAAGAAGACTTAAATATGTTTTCATGATTCTGAATGCTCGTATGTTCCTGAATCCAGGGTGTCTTCCTCTTTGGGTACGTAGGCCTATTGTTTCGACTGCTACTTATAGGGTCGCTGCGGTAAAAAGAGAGAGAGAGCTGCAGATATACAAATAAAAATATGTTAGTAGGAATATTTTTTGATTTGTCGAAGGCTTTTGATTGTATTGACCACACTATATTGTTGAGTAAACTGCAGTTTTATGGTACAAGAGGTAATTGGTTTAAGAGTTATCTTTCAAATCGTGTGCAATATAAACATATAATGGTTTTTCTTCTCCCCGTGTGACTGTAGATATTGGTGTACCCCAGGGGTCGGTTTTAGGTCCATTACTTTCTATTCTTTATTTAAATGACTTACAGCATGCTAGCAAATATTTGGAGTTGATCTCATATGCAGATGATACTAGTTTTTTTTTTTTATTTCATGTAAAGATATACAAAGTATCAGTGCAATCTTAAGTTGTGAACTTGAGAAAGTTAATCAGTGGTTCATAGCCAATAAATTGAAATTAAATGCAGACAAAACATCATGCATGATATTTAGACCAAGAAATAAAGAAGTAAGTACTGATTATTTTGATGTCAAGATTGCCGATTTTAAAATTCCAGTTGTTCGTTCTACCAAATTTCTTGGAGCTATCATTGATGATCATTTAACATGGAGATATCATGTCTATGAAATATGCTGTAAAGTCTCCAGAGCAATAGGTGCAATCAATGGTATACGTGCAATCATGCCCTCTGAATGCCTCATTTATCTTACTGTAACATAGTTTGGGGAAATTGTGCAAAGTATCTTTTAGAGCGTATTTTTATCTTACAAAAGCGTGCAATCCGTATGATTAGTAATAAACCATTTTAAAGCCACACAGGTCTTTTATTCAAAGAACATAACTTATTGACTATTTTTGATATGAACAAATTCTTTCTCGATGTTTTCATGTACACATATGTGAACAACATTCTGCCAAGGTTTCTTGATACTTCCTTCATCCAAAATAAGAATAATACTAGACAGATGAATAGATTGTATATCCTAAATTTTAAATACTGTATTTCAAGATACACTTTCAAATATACGGGACCTGTTTTATGGAATCATTTGCCAAATGCAATAAAGTTGTCTAATAGACTTTCAATATTTAAAAGAAGTTAAAAATTCTTTCTTGTTCATAAAAATATAAGATAAATTTCAAGTTTAATTCATTGTATAAGCACCACACTTTGATAACTCCTGCCTTCCTATATGTATAGTATTATCTCTGTAGTATAGTTCTCTTGTTTGTATTGTATTAATGTAACTATTTAAGCTGTAATACTTGGGATCAGCCATAGAAAGACCAACGGTCTATGTTGATCCCCCAGAAACTGAAATTACTGTTTTATGTTGTATTTGTCTGTTGTGAAATTGTAATAAGTTCAACATTTCCTTTATTGTTCCAATGTTCTACTCTGTATGTATCGTTCCCAGTATTCTTTGTAAATGCTTTTTTATCAGGATGTGGAAATAAATGATATGAAATGAAAATGAAAATGAGGGTTGTCATGGTCATTGCTTGGCACGCGCAACCTCCGACAGGATAACATTCCTATTGAGCCATAATAGGCAGAATGCAATCATGAGCTATGTTTTAAAAGTTAGTGTAATTCTATCTAGATTATAGATAATTTTCCTTCAGATAATTTGAATACATCTCACAAATAAATGTCGGTACTAGACAGAACTTTTAATATTGAAGCACCGTTTAGAATGACTTGAAATACAACATGGCATAACACATCCGAAAGCGAGTGATCTAAATAATTTTCAAGCATCAGCCGTTATATTTTGAAATATAATATAAATGTCTATCAATAACAATAATCATTTCATGGTAGCTGCAACACATCAATAAAGAAAATCGTTCATACAAACTTTAATTAGACAAAACCTATACATTCAAATCATGTAAATCAACAGGCCGCTACGTCTCAAAAATTATTGTTAGCCATAATTGTTATATCTAAATATGAATAAATTTTCAAATTCTTTTTATAGTATGCCTACTCAATATGACTTTGTATTATTGTTTGAACAGAAGAACAGTTGCTCTTTTTAAATGTTATCTCC
This sequence comes from Diadema setosum, assembly GCF_964275005.1. Taxonomy (NCBI): domain Eukaryota; kingdom Metazoa; phylum Echinodermata; class Echinoidea; order Diadematoida; family Diadematidae; genus Diadema; species Diadema setosum. The sequence continues at coordinate 117,395 of NW_027307687.1, read as the reverse complement.
TTTTCATGAAGGAACGTCACGTAGGCCTATACGAGCAATCTGTCCTATTTCATCTGTACATTTATACCTTTATACATCACAAAACCAACAAAAATCGCATGACGTGATTTTTCGTGAGAACTCAAAACAGGTTAAAAAGGAAAACCATAGACAGTCTTAGTTTTATTTTTCTCTTTCATTTAAGGAAATCAATTTTTCTTCCGTATATTTATTTTCTAAGGTTTGGGATCACAATGCGATTTTTTCTTTGTATTTTTTTTTTCGTCGAACACATTGTTTCGGTCTGGGTAAGCTTTATCAGACTGAAAGATTTGGAGATTTAGAAACCGTTGAAACTCTTTTCACTTTAACACAAATTATTTCATAAAAAAGACACACTATTGGCTTAGAAGTCAGTATCGGTCATGATGAGAAGCCACACAATGATTTGCAAAGTTTTAGTTTAGTTTTATCTTCCCTTTATAGTGGTTGCCATCGAGTTATAATATGATATTCTTTGTTCCATTCATTACAGGGAGCAAATCTGGGTGAAATGACGCACTTGAATAGACCCTAAACTTCAAAGCCTCTTTCCTCAGTACACACTTTTCCAGAGTGTTTACTTTCTTTCCATTGTTTAGATAATTTTGGAAAGTCTACTTGAATTGAATTATATGTTACTTTAAAGATTAGAATCTGCTAGGTTAGAATCCATTCTCAACAAAAATCCATGTCTCGTGACTGCTGGGGGAGGGGGTTGGGTTGATGCAGGGCCACATAATACTAATACTAACACTAATACTAACACTGCTTCCTTAACTTGCATCAGAACATCGGCATCCGAAACACTTGTAAATCGTCTTTCTAATGTTTATACATGAAGTTGTATGCGTTTGCGTGCATATACATTCATTTGAAAATTTCTAATACATTGAAAGCTTTTACGGTGCATTTTTGTAAAAAGAAAATCGTACGTTTGAGTGAGGAAGAGCTACAGACTTTCTTTGAGCTTTTTGCATGCTTTCGATGGCAATCTATTCAACATTGCCCTAATATTCAACAACCAAAGCTGATGTCACAATCTATCAAAATTTTATATATTTATTCTGTCATTACCTATAGCAAAGCTCACTGCTTAATTTGATATCGTTTTTACGTTCTGTACAACAACGTACAGGGTTATTATCAATTGAACTATGGTTCTTTGTAGAAAGTGTTTTATATTCATAAACAGCCTTCGTGGACTACTGTCCCCACATGTCATCTAACTCTGCGTAGATTTCATCTACAGGATTGATATACGTGAAGTTTTCTCCCGTGGGATGTGATGCCCTTTCATGTTTAAATGTCCATCTCCATGCTTATTCAGTCCTGCGTAACTTCCTGGCAACTATATACTCGCGGACACAGCACAGGTCTTCTCTGGGAACTTTCCATCTATTGTTGCGTAGAGTTCTGAAGTTGAATTCTCGGCGCTGTTTCTATTATTTGTGATGCCTTGGTGCCAGGCAATAGTTCCGTCTCCATCGGTACGTCCATCTCTCTGTTTATCAACTGTAGCATACAATTCCTCAAATCTGCCTATATTTACCGCCATTTCTTCCTCGTCTTCTTCGCAGCTGTCGTCTCGTCTTGTCTGATTTTCTGGGTTAGGATAGTAGACCTGACAGTCTTGGCGAGGATTCAACAGACTATAGTCATCCGAGTCGGCTGTAGCATACAGTCCATCTCTGTGCTTATCAACTGTAGCATACATTTCCTCACATCTGCCTGAATTTATCTCAACTTCACCCTCGTCTTCATCACAGTTCTCGTCGGATCTTTGGCCTTCTCTTGTCTGATATTTTGGATCGAGATAGTAATCCTGACAGAGGCCCGGATTTAACAGGCTATAGTCATCCGAGTCGAATACCGAAGGGGTCCGTGGTACCTGTCTTATGATAGTGTCGTCAGGCTCCCTTTGTTCCATCTCATAGTACAAGATTTCCTCTGGCGCCAAAGGGCGGAAAGCTATGCCGAAGGGTGAGTTCGCCGAATCTTCCTCTCGAATATGGTCAGGAAAAGGGTAGCACTGGTTATCAACTTGTAGTTTCCATTTGTCGGTTGGTTGGCTCACTGCACCGGTGCTGTCGCTTCCAATTTCGCCGGTTGTAATGCTCCGTTCAAGGCGTTTCACAGGTCGTTCTTTGACGGGGAGTCTTGATAATTTTTCTCCGTCTGTCCTGTCCCTAGCCCACGAGGAGCTGGTGCTCTGTGCGCACTTTGTCTTTTGTGGTTTCGTCGCACTACAACCGACGACTGGACCCCGTGCAAGATCATCCAGCGAGTTGTAGACAGTCGGATCAAACAGATGAGCCTGATTCATTGCAGTACCTCCGTAAGTTGTTACACCGCCGAAATCACTGGAGACGAATTCATGGTATCCATTATCCTCGTTGTTCGAAGTATCATGATGTAATAATCTAAGCGAGCACTGCGCTCCATGTAAGTGCTCGTCCGTAGACTTTAACCGTTTCGCGGCCAAACCGTGGTCCCCGAACATGTCTTTCGAAAAGGTGTCCTTAGACATTTGGTGTCTGTCCCCAACATTTTTTACTATATCCTCCGTATCTTGGTAGAGATGAAACGAGAGCTCTCGTGCACTTGCAGGGCATTCGGGAACCGGTGGGACTGGAAGAACGGGGCGTCCCGCTAAGCTGGTAGAATTGTTGTCTGGTGGGACCAATGTGTCCATTGGGTAAGCGTCATTAGTAGCCTGACTACCAGGAACTGGAGATTGCATGTAATCGTCGTCCGCATGATTTCGATGTCGACTTCGTGTGTATCTGCAGTAAGACGAAACAGGTCTGCTTATCAGCTCAATCCTACTCTCCCATAAAAATTGTAACAAATCTATCCCGAATAACATGCACAATATGATCACATCAAATATTAGGACGAAAAAGAATGCAACTTTGTTAATGGTTGTATATGAAACACACGTATAACATTTTTAGTATCAGTGGCAAATATTATGCGGAATCTCAACGAAACAGATAGATCAAAGACGGGCACAATTTGGGATCAATTGCTTGCAACGAACACAACACTGTAATAATTTTTCAACCATTTTCATAGTGGGACTAAAAAAAAAAATCCATCCTCCCTATTGGAAGCGTAATTTACATGTTCACATTTGAACTGATAAATGTGAACATCTCTCTCCATTTTTCTTTCTCTATCTCTCTCGCCAATTTGCCTTTTGCACGCAATGTTTATCAAACCTCTCTACAAGCATTACTTTCAATCTCCTTCTTCCTTCTTGAATCAAATGTTCATCATTGTATTATTTTTTTTTCATTCATGCAACCATAAAAGCTTTACAATGATTATGTTACAGCAGAGACTGCACTTTTGTATTTCTCCTTTGTTATTTGGATATTTTTTGTTTAATTTTCCACAACCATAAACGAACAAACGAACGAACTAAATCTGTGAAAGTCCTTTTAGCACTCTCCCTGCCAAAGAGAATACTAGTTCTCTTCTACTTATTGACACTGCAAGACATGAGACCATTAAACCCCTTGAATTAGTTTCACAACACTAACCTTTTCTTCTTATTCAAATAACAGACCGCAGTGATAAGACAAAGCAGTGTGATGAAGACCGCAGAAAAAGTTGCCGACAAAACCAGCAAAGAAAGAGCAGAGGCTGTCGCGGAATAGGAAAGTACGAAAGCTATATTGATACACGAAAACAAGCAAATATTATGCACCCATTCAGATTAATTTCATAATTGTTGATTGTGCATAAGAGTAAAGCTGTCACTGTATTTTTTCATGAATATCAGCTAGTCAATGTCCCTAAAGATTGAAACAAGCGCAAAATCCCTTACACTCCACAGTTAAAGGGGATGGCTAGTAACTGATCAGTGGGAATCAGTCGGAATGCTGACGTATGATTGTTCAATTCCTTGTAGGATTCATTTAAGAGTACATTATATATCTATTGTTTTGTGAATATTATTTGCTTCAGAATGGTCTCGTATTCAAGTAATGGGTAGTTTAATGCCCCGTCACTTTACAGTCATGCTAACCTGGAAACATTAAACTTCACATTACTTGAATATGAGACCATTCTGAAGCAAATAATTTTCACACAACAATAGATATATCATGTACTCTTAAAAGAATCCCACAAGGATTGGAACAATCATCCTCCAGCATTCCCACTGATTCCCAGTGATCAGTTACTAGCCATCCCCTTTATACTATCCGTTGAGATAAGGTTTCGGCTTTTAACCTTTTGCGAGATACTGTAAAACCACTATATGAAATGTTAAAGAACATGCAGTTCTAAGAGAAATGTAATGTTTATTATTGATGAATATCGGGTATGAAATAGCTGAGATATCCGGAAAAAACCCCCAAAGTAAAACAAAGCGAAATTCATAAAAAGTGGGCTCCACCAGAACTCCGGATGTAATGGTTCAGTGCTTCCCAAATGATTTCATGCAAACACTAAAAATGCCACACAAACAAAGTAAAACTTTAATAAAAAAAAAACACAATAGTAAATAACTAATTAACTTTAGGATGTCACCTTTTTGGGTTTTCTTGCCTATGACAGCCTTGTTTGATATGTCGTGATCAGGCCTATTTTTCCATTGCAGCCATGTTATTGTGTTATGATTTATAGTTTTGTAGTATGTTGAATCGAATTTGTTCTATGTTTGTTTATTTTAATGTGTCTGAGATGAGGAATAAACAACGACATTGATAATTATAAACGTTACGATACAACAGTTTACTGGATTATTGTAAAAATAGTAGAAGTTCATCAGATGTTATGATAGCGATTGGGATGTCTTTTGAGGATTTACCTTTTTCGCAAAATGGACTGGACGCGTTCCAACCTGGCGAGTGTGTCGATGTAGTATTATCGTCTGATGATGTCACACAAAGCAGCGTCGCACTACCACTGACTCGGTAACCTTCATCACACTCCAAGGTGACCATAGATCCAACACGCACGATGTCTGAATCCCATTTTCCGTGCAAGACTTTAGCAAAATGGTCACATTTCGACACGTTACCTGTATATGGAAAATGATTGTAACAAACTTTTTAGACGTATATCTGTAGGCCTACATCAAGGACAAGAATACAGTTCTTACAGTTTTTTTTTTCTTTTTGGAAGAAAAATATTATTCAGAGGGGTGAAAGTTTAGGTGTGATTTTTCTTCAATTTGTCTCCCTCTACAAAGCAGTAGATGACATGGTCGAGTCCCACTGGTTCCGTTTTTTTCCGACATGTTTGTTAATGTACAGATCAGCAATTGCGATATTAAATTTGATTTGAACAGGGAGACAAACTGAAGAAAAATCATACCCGAACCTCCATCCCCCCCCCCCCCGAATAATATATTTCTTTCATTCAATATGAGCTTGGGTATTTGTTCCATTTTTATCGGCAACCAGGGACTGCCTGGTGGTAGTGTCGCTGCCCGGAAGGCAGTAGATGACAGGTTCGAGTCCAACTGGTTCCCTTTTCCCGACATGTTTGTTAATCTACAGATCAGCAGTTGTGATCTTAACCAATTTAATTTGTAGAGGGAGACAAACTGAAGAAAAATCACACCTATTTTGTTTTCTTTATGTTGCACGATGTGTGTTAGAGGCTATAGAGGATGGGGTGTGAAGGTGAGGAGAGGTCGTTTTAATTGTTATCAGTAGAGGGCAGTTTCATTCTAAGAAAAAAAAGTATAAAGCCCAAGTCTACAAACAAACAGAATTAGAAATTAACGGTTATGATGACATTAAAGGACAGGTCCTACTTCATATACGTGTGGATTGATGAAGGCAACAATACTTAGTAGAACACATCAGTGAAAGTTTGGGGAAAATCGGATAATCCGTTCAATTTTTTTTTTTAATCTTTAATATCTGCTCAGTCACTGCTGGATTAGAAGACTACCACAGTGTTACGACACATGCGCACAACGATATAAGGAAAATAAAAAGAGAATTTCACAAAACTTTAATAAAGTGCAAATTTCTTCGACTTGTTACTGACGTATGTTAAGGGTAATATTATTCCCACTGCTTTCTGAAAGAGAGAAGTCAAGTGTTCTTTTTTCATGCGAGAAAAGTGAAAATGTTTTGAATTTTCTTTATTCTTTCTTTATATCGTTGTACACAAGCTATAATAGTCTTCTCATCCAGCCATGACTGAGCAAAAACTTCAAAAAATCCATAACTTTTGAACAGATAGTCCGATTTTTCTCAATCTTTCACTGATGTGTTCTACTAATATTGCTGCATTCAGAAAACCCACATGTCTATGAAGGTGAACTTGTCCTTTAAGCCAAAACCAGCTATTTCAAAATATAACACTTTATATTCGGCATCAAAATTATTCAATACATTACCAACAGAACAGTGATCCTTGACTTCAATTACCGCATTCTCAAAAGCAATTTCGGACACTTCCTTTGCTATTATTATTCCACCTGATTATATCAAACTTCTCTTTAGTACACAGTGCCTTGTGTAATTACCGTCTCCCACTAACTTGTCACATGTTTGATTTTCTTTTCTATCTGTACTTACACATTGTCATGATTGTTTACTTTGTGACTTTTCTTTTTATGCGTTCATTTGCATTGAATATTTCGTGTTTTTTGGCTGCATTCTCTTCGTGATATGATTTCTATGTTTTGATATTATTTCACGGTCTTGCTAAAAAAAAAAAAACAGTTTATATCTTATAGCAAGCTCTTTACCGTGGTTAAATAAGTAAACTCAAACTCAACTCAAGAAATGTATGAAAACATTTTTTTTTTTTTCACGTGCATTGCAATCAATGCACATGGTTTTGATATCTGCGTTTGAATACATACATAATCACAGGCTACTTGATCATTAACATTTACACATCCTGGTGTCGCATGGGAATATCTACATGTACTCTTGAAATTTTCATCGTCTAGATTTCCGTGTCTTGAAGTTGGGGGGGGGGGGGACTGTAATAGTGTGTTCAGGAAAACAACCTTAGCCCGTCTGTGACAGGATAAAAGCCTTTGGGAAGAGCAATATAATCATGGCTGTTAAAGGAATGCTGTAAATGAAAAACTTCAGAGAGCAGAACAAAAAAAAAAAAAAATAGGGAAGTATTTATCACATACAAACTTGTTGTACTACTAACATATAGTATGCACTTTAATATTAGATTCACCATCATGGAGCACATACAATGTAACTGCATGGACATCGGCTGAGATGAAGTGTTGGATATACACAGGTTAAAAGTTGTGAATTTCTTTGCTCCAGTGCCAGGAGAGATGGATTTCATCGAGTTGAAAGTGAAACAATGGGTAGGTGATTTATGTCATTAAGATTAAAACCCATGACGACAAGGTTGGAATAGCATTAGCAAATGTTAATGATCCATCTTACCCTTTGTTTTGATGTATCACAAAAACTGTTCGAGAGACCATTAACGTGAAACAGAAACTTCTCAACGACATGCATGTATAAACGGTGTGAGAAGCTACAGTCACCCACTGGTTATAGTGGTGCACATTTCCCTTACTCTTTCTCATTAATTAGCGTCTGTTCTATGCGCTTACTAACATTGATTGAACGTTTATACTTCTTCAGTGGACGTGATGGACCCGTAAGACACACACACACACACACACACACACACACACGCACACACACACAAACTATATCAACCCTCACGGGCAAACAATTGCCTTATGGTAAACTCATAATAGTCCAGGCTAGAAGGCACCCAACCTTGTTTTTTGATATATACAATGTTTTTTGATGGTTTCTTGTCAATTCGAGGGTGCTGATTCCAAATCTGATTGATGCCACTCGCGTAACCTTGAGCATTTTCGGCAAAATGCAAAAATCCAAAATGGCCGCCAGATATGCTAATTCGGCCTTGATAAACACAATAATGTGCATTATATGACCAATTATTCCATCAAACTTTGTACATTTCTGTTCCTAGAGTTACTCCATCTGCATTTGCAAGAGAATTTTCATTTCATATCGGTTCATTTAGTATTTAAAGTTCATTTTTTATTCAAAATGGCCGCCATTCCTATGTGCTATATGAATGGCAAAACATATGCATGGAAATATAGAACAAATTTACTGTATTTCCAGTCCCGTATCTACGCTGTCATGAAGTGTTGCATGTGTAATACAAATATGTTGGGTGTCACTTACAATATAGAGGGCCTACATGTTTATTTGAGTATTTGTAATATTCATAAACCTTACGATGTTTAACACAATTTCTTGTATACTTCATTTTGTCTCAACAACGAATATAAGTTCACTAATCGTCTCGCAAGAAATCAATATACCATTATCACTACATGCAGTTTGAATATAAAAACGTAATAAGAAGCCTAGATGAATGGTATTTATCAAAAAAATGTTGAAAATGGAGGGGAAGCTAGAAATCAAAAATTCTAATATGCATTCCCCTAAAACCATATCAACAAAGTACAGAAAAATCCTATACAGTAAGTGCAGAGATACATGGTTGCAGACAAAAACGCATCGGACATTAATGACCCAACTAAAAACCCTTTACATTGTAGATTTTTTTTTTTTTTAACCAGAAGGAGTTGGGGGGGGGGGGGGAGGGAGGAGTCCTGAGGCGAGTTCGAAATGGACCATAACCTCCATCACTTTGATATGATATAATTTAGAAGTACCGCCGTGATATTATCGAGCAAACTTGATTTTCTTCTTGAATTAAAACAACAAAAACTTGTGAAGGCATAAACGAAACTGTCCAAACGCAATACCGTACAAATTAATCATCAAACATCAACCAAGGAGCAATGTGAGATACCTCTTTCAGTTCTCTCACAGTTCCTAGGTGTTGAAAATATACACTTTGACATCATGATCACATTCAGTCTTGTCTTGTCTTGAACTAAAACGTTCATTTTTATCGTCTTTAAAGAACCCTTTAATTGGATGTTTGGCAGCAGGCGACATCAGCCCCAAATTTGAAGAATTCTCAGGCTAAAGATGCATATTAGTCCTGCAATTGCTTTAATTGCAACCACATTTGGTGATGTTCAGCACTTCCTCAGGGGTCAGAGGGCGATTATTTGCCATAGAAACAGAATTAAGACATGAAGACTTGCTTGATCACCACCCGTTGAAGCCCTATATCTTTGTTGCCAGGCCAGAGACAGTTGTAGGTAACTTGGGTGGTATCAGAGATAACATGAGACCAGCATCTGCACCAACCTGTTTTGGGGTCAAAGCTTTCAAGTTACGGGAGGGAAATCTAGGCTTGTGGGATTTCAGACGCATTGATGGCAGGTTGTTCAAGGGGGCATTCCATGAAGCGCTTTGTAAGATCATTTCTTTTTTACAGCTGTTATAAGCCACTAAAATCCTTGCATCTGATTGGCTGGGAGCAAATTTGTCAGACAAATTTGTCAGACAAAACGCTTTATGAAATGCCCTCATGCTATCGTGTTTAGAAGGTCAGGGTATGCGTTGACGGCACTGATGCTGACACTTGCCATCCTGTAATTCCTTCCAGCGTGAGGGAGAGTGATCGAGTGCCAGTGAAAGAGGGTAGACTTCCTTAGCCTATGCTTTGAAGGCTTGCCACACAGGGCTACCTTGAACATAGCGTTGGCAAGATGGTTATTAAGATGGAAGGCATGGGTCTGATGATAATCTTATAAAGGTTGGGGCAAAGTCTCCAGAAGAGTACTCCTCTATTGTCTTGAGATTGGTCAGTACTCGGCTGATGTCATCCAAGGACTTTCTATGAGACGTAAAGGCGCGATCATCTGCAAACTTCCTACGTGAAGTGAATGTTATGTCACCGTATGTTAAAAAGAGCTCTAGTGGAGTAGTTTACAGCCACCACTAAGGAGGCCATCTTAGAGTCCTAACACAGCTGGTCTGGTTACCTACAGCAATCCTGAATCTGCAAGTGCTGAAGATTAAAGACAAGCAGTGTGCAGTTGTTATAACACTGCTTTCAGAATGAGGCAGCTCTGTACAGATCTCAGAGTCTCCCTTGACATCATATACGCAAACACATTCACTCCGAAAAAATGGTGGTAAAATTCATCTACCATAATGATTCATCTGGGTTAACATGAACAACTTTTGGGTCTTGTTTTCATTTCAGAGATTTGACGACAGGAAGTGAGGTGGTCCCTTTTTTTTTCCTTTTTTCCCCTGCCTCATATTCTTTCTCGGATGAGGGGACAGAAAAGTTTGTATAATATCGCTTTTAGAAAATGTAGAACAGGACAGGTAATTGGAAATTTCATTTGTGTCATCATCTAGGATTCAGACTTTTGATTCAGCAAATCAGAATGAATATTATGATGTTGAACATCTCAAGGAAAGTAAGTATCAAATGTTCATATCTAACAATTCCTGATAAACAATCTTGATGTTGGCGTCAATTCAAGCTTTGGTGGATTTTTCCAAATTCCTAGGGAAAAATTCAGATTGAGGTACGCAGCAAATTCGGATGTTTGCATCAAAAATGAAACAGCTTTTGTTACTAACAACCTTCTGATTTATAATCATTTATAATCATTATGGTAGATCATATTGTGCAGGGGTATTGATGAGTGGCATCCATTTTGAAGTTTTGTATTAAGAAGAATATAATAAGCCTAAAAACAATAATTTTTTTTTTGTTTGCTCGTTTGTTTGCTTGTTTTGCTATTGGCACTCATCAGATTTGCATTGCACATGCAAAACTTGATAACAGCGTAGGTATGTGACTGAAAATTCGTCTTCTATTTCTATGCATATTTTTTGCCATTCATAATTATAGTACATGAGTATAGGAGTGGCGGCCATTTTGAATTGAAAATCAGCTTAAAATGCTAAATGCACCTCTTCAAATGAAAAATTTCTTGCATGTGCAAGTAGAATTACACAAGGAACAAAAATTTTAAAAACTTTGATGGAATCATTGGTCATAAAATTGACATTACTGGGATTATCATGGCCAAATTAGCATATCTGGAGGCCATTTTGGATTTTTGCATTTTGCCGAAAACGCTCAAGGTTACGCGAGTGGCATCAATCGGATTTGGAATCAGCACCTTCGAATTGACAAGAAACCATCAAAAAACATTGTATATATCAAAAAACAAGGTTAGGCACACTTTCTATGGAGCCTAGCCTGGACTAATAAGCACAGCCAGTAAAAACTGTGTAATTTTTAGTACGCAATAAAAGTTTCTTTCGTGTCAAATACAAGGCGTATCTAGGTTAGGCATTTACGTTCCACTGGTTGGCAAGAAGGCGCCGATGCGTTCCAAACTAGCTGGTGTGTCGACCTCACACAAACCAACGTTGCACTACCATTGATGATGTAACCTTCATCACACACAAGATTGACTAAGGACCCAAGCTGTGTGGTGTTGAGATTCCATTTTCCATGAGACACGTTACCAGGGTGATCACAGTTCGACTCGTTAGCTGAAAAGAAGAAAACGGTTTGTGTGAAAATAATGATTTTAATTGTAATAGCTAAAATTAGCAGTTAAGAGAGGTAAAATTATTATTGTTTGACGTCTCTATAATTCCTGTCCAAAGCAAAATACGTGGCTCCAATATAAAATCACTTATCACTTTTTTAAGAGAATGGAGAACGCAGGAGGCAGGTGGGGATAATGTTCGTTATTCCAAAGGATTGTTTTCTGAAACACACATTTTTTTTTTATTATTCCCAGATGTTTGCCACTCCAAAATGAAATAAGGTTCGTCAATAAAAACATTTTAGTGGCGTTATTCCGGAGGTTCGTTATTCCGAATGTTTGAAAAAAAAATGAGCTAGTGCAATTACAAATTGTAGCCAAGGTCAGAGGGTATAGATTCAGAAGAACCTCGGTTTTTGCACTTAGAACGAGGCAGTGTTTGCTTTTAGCATTACGGCAACATGAAAGTTATGCTTTGTTAATAAAGAAAAGCGCACACAACTGTCTTCTTTTGTTTCTGCTAGCACTTTATTAGCTGTAATACTTAAGGACGTTTATCAATTAAAGTGAAGTCCATGTCATTTTCTTCAAACTTTCCATACCGTAACTTTGACCCATCCAAAGCCTAAATATGTAAATAAAACCATAGGTTCATGTGCTTGTTTTTCTTCTACGGGACTTTGAAGTATATGACTAATCAATCTGCCGTCCTGTACCAAAATAATAGCGTTACGGGATCAAGACCATGATTGGCAACAAAATCTGCAATGACAAACTTAAATCCCCATAATTCTTTCAAAATTCCACGTTATTCTCTCCAAATTTGCAAGAATTGCAGAAAAAGATACCCAAAACGAGGAAAAGATTTTAAAGTTAGGGTTTACACTCTCATTCTTGAGCGAGCAGCGCCTTCACGCGGCAGAAAACACCGAAATATCTCAAATCCTTCTCATTGACGTTTTCTGTTAAGGGTGAGCAAGAGGACAAGGTTCATAAAACTTATGCCGTACATTCAAAACCCATGTCATTTTCACAAAACTCGACCTAATTGTAGAAGAAGGCTTACTAATTCAAGAAAAACAATAAAAAGTGGGGGTTCATGTGTTCGTTTTTGTGCTAGCAGCACTCTCATGCGACATATATCATCGTAAGTCCCCAAAATCTGATAAGGAACCTAATGCAGTAATGCCCTGACAAGGTAAGTTCATAAAACTTATGCTGCACATTCAAAACCCATGTCATTTTCACCAAACTTGACCAAACTGTAGACGAAGGCTTACTAATTCCAGAAAAATAATTAAAAGTGGGGGTTCATGTGCTCGTTTTTGTGCTAGCAGCGCCCCCATGCGACATAAATCATTGTAAGTCCCCAAAATCTGGTCAGGAACCTATGCAAGGATACCCTGACAAGGTGGGTTCATAAAACTTATGCTGTTCATTCAACACCCATGTCATTTTCACGAAACTTGGACAAATTATAGAAGAAGGCTAACTAATTCCAGAAAAACAATAAAAAGTGGGGGTTCATGTCCTAGTTTTTGTGCTGGCAGCATCCACAGGACCCCAAAATCTAGTTATAAACCTATCGTGGGTGCCCTAAATAGGTGGGATTCATGACTGTCATGCTGCACATTCAAAACCCATGTCATTTTTACAAAACTTTATCAAATTGTAGAAGAAGGGTTACTTAAGGCATAACAATTGTAAAAATGGGGGGTTCATGTGCTCGTTTTAGTGATAGCAGAGCCTCCTTGCGACAGAAATCATCGTAAGACCCCCAAATCTGGTCAGGAACCAATGCAGGGATATACCCTGCTAGGATCCATGAATCTCATGCGGTTCAATTGAAACCCCCTTTTCTTTTCTTTCTTTTTTTCGAGAAAAAAACAACAAACAAAATACGTGTCACAATTGCAGTGATATGGTGAAAAATATTAGGAAAGGACGGTCCATATATGCGTTTTTGTTATTATTTCCCTTACACAGCCATAATGATATTATGTGGACGCAAGCGTGGAAAACTCCATATTGACATGCTTGTTTGTTTGTTTGTTTGTTTTACCCACTTGCTGTAACTATGTGCAGAAAGTGATAATGGTGGAAGAAGAATAAATATATGGAAATGAGAGTTTTGGCATCAGTCTGACGGTCCTCCAAAGGAAAAAAAAAAAACCAAATCTTAATACAATGACGTTGATTGTAGATGGCATGTGTTGTTGCAGTGGTTGGTAAAGTGCGTGTTGTAAGCTATGGAGATGTATCTTGGACCCCCCGAAAAAAAAAAAATGCTGCTTTGATTCTCCTTTTGTTACACCAGATTTGGTAATCAAAAATTAATATCTGAATGATGAAAGTGATGAATACTTGTTTGATAATACTTTCGTGACCTTGTATTTTGTAACCAAAAATTTAAAAAACGCAATATTTTGTATTAGTAATGACAAGTTTAGATCTAATTTAGATTTCAACAGAGATACTCAGATTGTTTTAGTTGCTAGACCTAAAGATGATATGTGTGTCATATGTTTGTTTTGTTGTTGTTGTTTTTAACACCTAGTCCAGTAGGCTAGTAGACCCCGACTAGGGCCTATAGGCCCTTGGTACCTTAGCACTTGACTTTACCATGTTGATGAACAGATAATGAACTGCATGTCACAAAACAGATCTATGGATTGAAAATGGAAACAGCTCTGTTCCACTTCCAAGCTTCCCGATTCCGTCGATCAGTGTTGTGCTACCATGACCATGTATATGCGGCTCGGACCGCTGAACTTGCGTAGTACGTACAGATTGTAACGCGTACAGTCGGCTCGCGAGCCGAGCGAGGCCGCCCAGCGCGGCCGCGGTGGGGAGCTGTCGGGTATCCGTACGTACCACACTGTAGCTCGATCTAATAGCAGCTGCTCAGCTCAGCTAGCTCAGCTCATCACTCGTGCGTGCGCTTCTGCGCTTTTTGTTACGTTACTGAAACCTGTGCAGCTAGGATGCGCACAAACTCAACTGAGGAACGTAAACGATTGACAGCAGATGTAATTTTCAGAGTCTTGGCTTAAAGTTGTTGTTGTTGTTGTTGTTGTTGTTGTTGTTTTTTTGTTTGTTTTTTTTGGGGGGGGGGGAGGGCGTTATGTAATCTGAAGAACAATGATAGAAAAACTGTTATGAAGCAGGCCAGTTACTATGGCACTTATTCAAACATTCATTCGGCTTTATACATGATGATGAGGTTATTTTGAAAAACAGAGGGTAACATGCTCCTGAATAGCATATACAATGATAAAGTTACTTTAGATTCATGTGCAAAGTGCAAGGTGTAAATTGTCAACAGTGTTTTCCTTGTACACTGTATGAAGCAAGTACCCTGTGACGTCTTCTTGAAATTCAGACAGGTTGGTAACGATGCATTCCAGCCAAGCGAACTGCTGTCAGGAAATCTTATACATCGCAGCGTAGCACTGCCATTGATGACGTAATTATCATCGCAAGTGAGAGTTATTGAAGATCCCAGTGACGTGTTGGTTGAGTTCCATTCTCCGTTAGACACATTACCAGGATGGAGGCAAAATATCTCAGAGGCTACAGCGTAGATGAGAGCAAGAATTAAAAGAGAAAAGGTCGTGTCAACTACAGACGTTGATTACTCGAAATAATGATAATTCACAGGATTTACTTATCACGAATATACTCTCGTCTGGGAAGATTTTTTTAACAATTCTATTCTGCTATATTTAGCTGTTTTTCCAGCTCACTTGTATTTCTCAATCTCTGTCTTGATATTAGCCTCTCGAGTTACTCAAGAGAGCAAGAAACAATTAAATCCTATTTTGACTTAAGATTGACTTTTCTTTTCCTTGCAAATTCAAATGTTCTTTTATGTATTTCATTTCACCAATCATCTTCTCTTCTTTTTGTTTACTTGTGGTGCTAAAGTGTACTTCACCGATTGTCACTTGATGTACCGCGGACGTTTGAGGGTTTGAGAAAGGAAGCACGGTATGATAATAATGTTGATGGAGACAGTATGTTTACTCTTAATTTACCTTCATTACCAGCAGGATTCTCTTTTATCCACCATCATTTTTTTTTTAAATCATTTGGCTCAAACCAGCATTTCTTCAATAACCACAGAAATATAAACATAGGGAATTAAGGGAGAAGAAAAGTTACTAAAGCGAATGGAGAATGGTCATCTTCGTTTGAAGAAATAAAATAAAGCAAAAAACTTACGCCTGACCGCTTCGCAAGATGGCATCGACGAATTCCAAGCCGGGAAGTAAGTCGACCGTCCGGGTAGTCCTACACACTGCAGTGTTACGCTGCCATTGATGATGAATCCTTGGTCACAAGTGAGGGTTACTATGGAACCAAACCACGAGAGGTTGGAATCCCATGTGCCATTTTGGACAATGGCAAGTTGGTCGCAAAATCCATATAACACTACAAATAAAGGCAGCCAGGAATAAGCAGAAAATGTATGAGGAGCAAAAACGTACTTTAAGGCAAACCAACTCTATGATGCCTACACGAAATCTGATTATTTGAACCCAATCTGGCAGGTTTCTATTGAAAATTATGTCATCATAACCCAGGGAAAATCAGCACAAGTCAAAGCAGTGACGACTGACCGACAGTAAAAAACAAATGTGGTAGGCAATTGAAGGCATGACAAAAGTATTTCATTTAAACCCACGTCTAATAGTAATTCTATGCTGAGATGAAGGACATGATACACATTATGTCAAGTGTTTATGATGTCATAAGTAATCCCTTTCCAAAGTGAACTGTGGACGTCCTGCAAAGGGGTTACACCACCATGACCACTCTCCTAAATCCGTATTTTACACCTACACGGTTGGAAATGAATATTGAATGTACAATCAGAAAGAAAGAAAGAAAACATTTCTTATCACTTTTGTTCAGCTATTACCATTGAATGCATAATATACAGCACGCTGGAATTTGATGTCCGCCATGCTTGGACACGACCACTCATGAAAATTAGTTTCAGAAGAAGACAAGTCAGTAATTGTCTCTGATGGGACGCACAGACACGCGCCTCGGTGAATGACAGCTACATCAGTGATATTTCTCTGTTCGCGACACATGGAGACACACTCCATGTCGGTCCTCACGTCATGTCTGGGGAATGTCAGAAGTAGAGTAACGACCTGTGTGTCTGTTAATCCGTTGTAGCATCCGAGATACCCAGGTTCTGCAAGGAAAAATACATTACTTACGAATAAAACTTTTCTAGAGAAATTGAAAGAACCACTCACTTAATTAAATGACTGAGCTTCAACCAACCTTAAAATTGTAGAGGGCAAGCTTTCGTCCTCTCCTGAGGACTTTCTCAAGCCTTATGCAGTGTTGTCTTGCTGGCTCCGTTGCCTGTCTTTATTAATCACTGGACCATATATTGGTGAAAGGGTATAGCCCGAGTCTCTGTTGAGAGCTGGATTGACCCTTCTGATCCAAAGTGCTTCCTTTATTTTCCTTTTTAACCAGTTGCTTTCAAAGTCAATGATACGTGCCTCATCCCATTCAATGTTGTGTCCTGTGTTGTAAGAGTGTTCAGCTATCGCCGAGTGTGATGGATTGTTTAGTCTCAGTGCCCTTTTGTGTTCCTTGAGTCTCTCGTTCAAGGTTCTGCTGGTTTCCCCGATGTAACAATCATGGCAATCAGCACAAGTGATCTTATATACACAAGTGATCTTTAAGATCACTTGTGCTGATTGCCATGATTGTTACATTGGGGAAACCAGCAGAACCTTGAACGAGAGACTCAAGGAACACAAAAGGGCACTGAGACTAAACAATCCATCACACTCGGCGATAGCTGAACACTCTTACAACACAGGACACAACATTATAACAAACATATAATGGGATAGCAATGTACATGGCTGTTACGGTGATATAAAGAATGAAATATTTTGGCTAGGTGTTTGCAGTTGTAATTAAACATAAATTGGTCAAGTTGAAATACATACAACTCTTTTATTTTCAGGATTTTATGTTCAGGGAACAACGTATCAGTATGTACTCGGATATGAAAGTTAAAAAACAATATCTGAGCGCCATCTTTTGCAAAAGAAAAATTTTGTCTGGTAATGTCGAATATGTATTCCTCAAGCAAGAATTCCATAATTTGAATTAGGTAATACCAAACTCGAATAAAGCGTCATCAGAGCAGAATAAAAGGGGTAATATTTCAATCTAATCATTATACCTATGCTATCATTTTCATATAAATGGCGGCGATTAAACTTTCCTCAGAGTTGCACCTACAACAGCACCTTCTTCTGCATTTCTTTGAATGGTTCCTGTGCTGGGTGGAGTATCATGTTGGAAAGACACACCAAAAGCGTAGTATACTCTCTTGTGAGAACAGGTCTCATCGAACCTCATACACTATGGACATTATTATTATGACACGACTGTTATGACGTTATATCTACTAGTGTGTCCAAAAATATTGCAAAATTACAATCAAAGTGTGACATAAAACCTCAGCTAAGTTTGATTTTTTGTTTAAAATTACGCTTTATTAAACAAATATGAAGTTATGTAAATGTCAAGAATTCGATAGCTAAATAGCTTTAAAAAATGAATTTGCAAAGGTGGATATTTATTGGTATACTGAAAATGAGAGGGCAACAATCTCGAAAAACAATCTCATATTAGAGACATTAATTTGATTGCTTCTTCACTTTCTTACTGCAACTGCTACTGTCTTCTTTTGCGTCATTTATTAGCAGTAAGAAGTAGAGCCACTCAAAATATAATTTCATTGAGGTGTGAATTTTATTCAATTTGTCTCCCTCTGCAAATATATTAATATTCTCTTGCTACACTTTTATTCTTACTTTGTATATTATAAAAGCTGTTCACATAAACTTCATCATTTTTTTTTTTGGTGAAATTTTCTTTATATTTTCCTTATACCGCTATACGCATGTGACATCATACACGCTAGTAGTCTTGACATCCAGCAGTGACTTTACAGATACTTGAAAAATTCATAACTTTTGACAGGATTGCCCGATTTTCCCCAGACTTTCACTGATGTGTTCTACAAATATTGCTGTATGCACTCAATATACATGTATATGAAGGTGGACTTGTCCTTTAATCAGGTGATCTTACGGGCCATTTTGAATTTGAATTTGAATTTGAATTTGAATTTATTTTCATATTTCTCGATGAAAAAATACATCAAATATAACAAAATTAAATGAAGTACATGATATCAAGCTGGAGACATACATAAAATATTGCAAATATATAAAACATATAGTGGTCGATCTATGAGGTTTGGAATCTGTGAACGAATGCTAAAGAAATATGAAGGAACCGACTTAAAAGCGAGCTTGTTGAGCGTAGGTCCCAATTAAAATCGAGTTAAAGAATAAGATGGGGAGCACGGGCACAACAATGACCGAAACATAGAGAAAAAAAAAGTACAATTATACAGTTATATAGCAAATTCTTCTCTAATGCAGATTTGGGGTCGGATAAGCCACATGCTGTAGGCGGATGAACCATTGTCGTTCGGCAATAATAACAATATGACTCAATATATAATAACGATGATCACGGTTTAGAAAGTATTAGAAATTTATACATTGCGTGTATTAAGGAGGGAACACATGCACCTGCAAATCCCCCCCCCCAAAAAAAAAATAATAAATAAATAAATAAAAGACATTCAACAACAGTTACAGGGCAGAGAAAATTAAAATACCAGCTGTTACCTCGCCCCAACTGTCTTAAAGAAGGAAGAATATACAATAGGTCATAAACACAGTGACAGAAGTTGAGGGCACAAACAGCTGGTTTAACATGACAACTACCCTGGAGTACAGAACAGCGGGATAGTCCTGTACAGCATTGCTCCAAGTGTTTGAAACTATCATTGAATAAGCTGTAACTTCCTCACAATTTTTCGTCTGAGTTGTTAAAAATCCATTGACTCATACTGAAAGACAGAAGCAACCGTGCCTGTGAAGTTGGTGAAACTATACTACAGAGCAGCGCATGGCCAGCTGATAATGGAAAGCTGATGTGTTAGTCTGTAACTGTGTAAGTGTGTGAACATTTTACGGCATAGCCTCACAAACTAGTTATATAAAGGATTGTGTTCTAGAATTCTAGCAACGTTCTCATTGTTACAAATGTCAGGAGTTAAGATGTCATCTCCAGAAGATACAACACAGTATTATAATAATTTCCACTCCGTTTACCCACCTCGGCATACTAGCTTCACTGCACTCTCGGAGGTGCATTCAGTACTTGCCCATGAGCAGTGTTCCATGTTCCCCGAATCTGCGAGATTGGAATGTCCAAAACAACAACAGCCAAGCAACATAAAAAACATAACCTTTTCCTTGAATGGGTGTACGATGGATACTCTTGAGAAAAAGAAAACCGACTACGATTATGAGATACGCCGATGTCGTTAGGATTCTGATTTGCATGAAGGTCGAATCTTGTTGAAATGGAGGATAAGAGACATTTTTCATGAAAAAGGATAACTTATCTGTGACTGATTAAGTGTATAATTCATGGCCACATATGGCCTCTTTTAGTTACAATGACAGCATTTATTTTTCTTATCGGTGTTTCAATCATATCTTACAGTTTTACACATTATGTACGTATACATTTTATGTTTCTCGTGCCCCAATGTTACAGTGCATATCAGTCTTGTTATTTTATTTCTGTTATAATGATCATCATCATATTCAAATATTCATAATGAGTAGTTGGTGAAAGAATAGATTCAATAGAAGGAAGTGCAGTAGGATCTTAAAGCTTCTTTCTGATTGCTGTGAGTCAGAAATATATAATTTCATTGAAAAAAGAAAAACGAGTTTCAATGATCGAAACAAGCTCACCATCCGTGACTACTGCAAAAATTTCAAATTCCCCGCACATTAACATAATTCTGTTTCTATTAAAGATTTTGATCGTAAAAAACGAATCGAGTACTCTAAAACGAAATTGATTTCCTATTAACACTTATGATTGAGCAAAAACAAAATCGCGTGGTCCAAAACGAAACTGAGTGGTAATCTGAATGAATGAAAGATTCGAAATGTATACTATTGCTGAATATTAATGACCACTTTACGAACTTGATTGGCAAGTTCGAAACTAATCCTAAGATATCCTATAGGAGCATGACCAGCTGGCTGCTGCAAATAGGAAGCATTATTTGATCAGTTTCAGTTTGTGTGATGATTTTATGTCTATATGATATTTTGAAATAAGCAGGACAGTAATTAAGCAAAATAATCATTATCGATTTGAATGAAATATTAACAAATAGGCCCTAAGACTTTATGCTTTTACATTTGAATATAAGAACTATCAATGAACATTTTGATAATCTATTACATTTGTTAGAAAATCTAAAAGACAATTGTGCTGCAAGGCTTTAACCAAGACATGGCTTTCACAACACTTCAGTAATTCATATACCCTCCCTGACTGTGATTTCATTGTAAATAATAGATTAGAGAGAATTGGTGGAGGAGTCGGAATTTATTTACCAAAGAAATATAATTACCTAGTTCACGAAAAACTTAAGTGTTTGAATAATACAGTGAATCATTTTTCACACAACTTATAATCCCAAATGGTAAAAATATTTTGATTGGTGTTATATACAGACCTCCGAATTCAAGCGTCAATGAGTTCGTGATTTATTTGAAGGATTTATCAAATGATCCTATATTTGCAAGTAAAGATTCGTATCTGGTTGGTGATTTTAATATTGATTTGATGAACTGCAACTTTTTTTTTTTATGCATCACAACAATTTACAAAATTATTAATGCCCGTCTCTTTTATGCCTAAGATCTCAAAACCCACCCGAGTTACAGAATTTAGTGCCACTTTAATTGACAATATTTTCACTACTGAAATTCAGCTGGAATCAGCTGGTATTGTTTTATCAGATATATTCGATCATTAACCCATATCATATTTGTATCTCCTGTTATTGAAAAATAGATCAAACTATTTCAAAAATTATTTAAGTAAACGTACATTTTCTGAAGAAAATGTTAAGAATTGTCAAAATCGTTTAGAAATTATTGATTGGTCTTTTTTTTTTTCTCAAAGTGAAGAATCAAATTTATAATTTAATAATTTTATGCAAATAATGAATATGAATTTAATAGATATTCTTATTCCAATACGTAAGATTAAAAAAAAAATATGACAAAATTCCGAGACTTCCTTGGATTACAAAATCAATTTAAAGATTGATTAACAACAAAAATTTTTTATAGGTGTAAGCATAACCCTACTGAGCAAAATAATTTAGATTGAAATATGTTACTGTAATTATAAGAATATTCTTACAAATGTTCTTCAAATATATACAAAAAGGGAACTGTTATACAAATCAACTTGATTTGTTGAAGCATGATATGCGAAATACATGGAAAGTATTCAAAGATGTAATGAATATATCCTAAAATACTTTTTACATTTCAAAACTAAGATGGGGTAACGTTAACAGTGAGAAGTCAATTGATATAGCTGAAACTTTTAATGAGTACTTCTCTTCAACTGGTAAAAATTTATATTCTACTAATACTATTCTACTAATATTCTACCGACGCGAAATAACATTCAGTGACTTCTTATGTGCGTCTAACCCCAAATTCAATATTTTTTTTTTGTATCAGCTCAGAGAGAAGAAGTTTTCAAAATTGTATGTGTTCTTTATGATAAGAAAAGTTCTGGTTTTGATGGTATTAATAACCTTTTCCTGAAAAATATTATTGTCAATTTCATTCATCCCCTTGTCCATATATATATATCTATATATATATTTTTTTTTTGTATTTATCTATCTCGACTGGTGTTGTACCAGACAATATGAAAATAGCTAAGGTTGTTCCAGTGTTTAAAAAGGGGGATAAATGTGATGTAAATAATGACAGGCCCATTTCTCTACTCTCAAGTATATCAAAGGTTTAGAAAGAAATATATATGTTAGAACATCTAGATTTTGCCAAGAAAATCATATATTTACTGATTCACAATTTGGCTTTCGTGAAAACCATAGCACATCACATGCTCCTATACTTTCGTTTGCAGAAAAAGCCGCACAGGCATTAAAAAGGTTTTGTCATATTGTAGGTATTTTCCTGGACTTCTCCAAGGCCTTTGACACTTGAAATGAAATACTACTCAGCAAATAATATCATTATGGAATTCGTGGAAAGGCCTTGGAGTGGTTTAGGAGCTACCTATCTGACAGAAAACAATTTGTGACTTTCAACAACATAAACTCTCAGATGTTAGCTGTAAATTGTGGTGTTCTACAAGGTAGTTTCGCGTAGGCCTACTGCTCTTTAAAATTCATATTTATGATTTTCATAGATCTTCGAAATTATTATCGTTTATCCTGTTTCCAGATTATTCTAATCTTTTTTCGCTCATCCTGATCCTCATACTCTTCTACATACCATGAACTTAGAATTAATAGAAGTTTCACATTGGATTATGGCTAATAAACTTTCCCTTAATATTGCTAATCCAAATTAATGATTTTCAGTAATTCAATAGAAATACTGCCTGGGGACATATTTATCGATAATATTCCTCTTGCGCAAGTCAATAGTATACCATTTCTTGGTATTTGTGTTGACAATAAACTTACGTAGAGAGATCATGTCAATGTTCTCTGTAAAACAATTTCACGAAATAAAGGTATAATTAATAGACTGAAATTCTTTGTACCATCTTCCACTGTAACTATGCTTTACTCCAGTTTTATTTCACCGTATTTGAATTATGGAATTTGAGTGTGGCGTTGAGAGTAATCTCTAACTGAAAGCCGCGTGCTCATACTGATAATTTCTTTTGTGATGATAAATTATTAAAGATAAATGATTTGTATCTATTTCAGCTGGGTGAATTTATGTTCAAATATAATAAGAAAAGTTTACCACAAATATTTGATCAAATTTTTCGACGCAATGATGCGGTACACAATTATCCTACTCGACGTTCCAGTGAATATCATTTACCATTATACTACGTGCAGTTCTCGCCCAAAATACATTCGTTTTCACTGGCCCGAGGTTCTGGAACAGCCTTGACAATACTCTAAAAGATGCTTTGACATTTCTTTCCTTTAAATGAAAACTGAAAAAAGAATATTTTGTCATCCTCACGTAAACAACCAACTAGATTAAAAGAACATTGTTATTTTCATAAAAATAAATGAATTAATTAATGATAATATTTTTTATAATTATTAAGAGTTTGTGTTTAAAGTCAAAATTGTATAGAGTTTAAATTCTTCCTCATGCATTGGTGACCTTTCCAGATAACTGAATGTAGCCATTGTCTTGTTTTGTTTCTCTCCATTTCCTTGTCATGCCCATCTTTAGTTTTATTTTCTCTCTGTTTCGTCCCTGCTTTCATTCTTATCCTAGTCATAGTCCTTTGTTTCATATTTTCTGATTATTTCGCCTGACATCATGGTATCAAAATTTTCATACATGGAGTCCTTGACGGATCTTGAGATGCCCTCACCTTCCATAGAGTAATTCACAAATTCTACAAGCTACGCTTTTGTTGTGATTTCCTCTTTTCCGTGTTATAATTTAAGATTATATTGCTTACTTGTTTATTTATGCGAACCAGAGTTGATATCATTATATAGTCATTGTTTGTTGAAACTTACCTGATTCAAAGTTCCTTTAAATATCATGTGTACTCATGAGAGCATTATGTATATTACTTTGTATTACTTTATGTGGAAATAAAATCATTTTGAATTGAATTTGAAATGAAAAGTCAAAATCAAATTAAAAAAGACGATAATGTCAAGCGCTCTCCCCTGATATCACATCTATACAAATGTACCAAGTGACCGATAACAATCCATAATGTTCCAGTGTTCTCTCCAGCATTCAAAAAAAGAAAAAGCATGAATTTCAACTCTTGGTAATGTAAGGCCACAAATATATTTATACTTCTTGAAAACCTCACTGATGACATAGAATTGTGTTAATCAAACACAAGGACAAAAAGATTTACTTTGTTGACAACCTGTGGCTTTAATCCAGTTGGCTGCCGTTGAATTTGGAGGCATCCTATCGCTGGAAAATGTATGATATGCTGGGAAGCCAAGCTCTCCACAGATCGAATCAGCAACCTGTTCAGTAAATCCTTCCTCGCAAACAAAGCTGTTCGTAGCTGATCGGAACACAGAGCCTTCGAGAGGAGAACGTTCTCCGATCAGTTCTACAGAAGGAATATCTGTGTACCAGAGTGTAGAGAAGTTTTTCGAATTAACGACCCAAACAATTCGGTGTAAATATAATTACAGGTTCTCTCGAGCAATTTCGAAAAGCTGTCACTCATTTTCATGTTACGTGCACTTAAATTGATATGTTTGAATCAGTGCAGTAACTTTGGTCCAGGGGTTTCGCGTTAAATGCTTTCAAATTCATTTTTAATGTGTTCACAATAATTTGATCTTTTTGTTTTATTTATATGGTTGTCATAATGCGCTGTGATCTTCATTTTACATCTTTATTTGCATCATCATGTGACGTGGACACGCAGACATTATTTAACATTCAATTTAAAACGCATTAAAAGTGATGTACTTTTTAATGCATATCGTAGATGTTTAATTTGAATATTCATTTTATGAATTTGTTTGCTAATAAGCGAAATCGAGTATCCGGTGAGAGCTGGCGACAGGTTGAGACGGAGTTGAATATTCATTGCCGAAAATGTATCCGCATTCAACACTGTTCAATGAATTGAAATGTGCAAAGCAATTGCGAAATTGGTTGCCAAATTAATACATCTGTACGAAGAAAAACGATTTTGAATGACGGTATTTCGACGCCTGATGAGCAATCATGCTGAACGTAAATAGTTCAAATAGGAACTTGAAACAATAAATTTGGCCTCGAAAAATCTATATTTTCACTGTCACATTTTCTCTGGCTCTCCAGACGGAATGAGACATTTTGCCCATAACCATGTTTTCATTTTCTAACAGCTACTTTTTAAGTTTCCCTTTTCCATGATATTGGGTAGGCCAATACAGCAAAAAGTAAAAAGTCTTCAACATACATAGAAGGCAACACTTTTGCATGCAGTACCCTCTTCATGAATACACTCTAAGGTGAAGTCATAGGAAATTAAAGGATCGTTATATTTCTACACCAGCACGATAATAAAGGCAATTGATGTAATTTAAACACGCACGTCTAATTTAAATAATGTGTTTACGGGGCACGCAAGATATTGTTTTGTTGTTGTTATTTTTTTGTAAGCTGTCAAATATCTGAAAATGGACGGTGGACTGGCTACATTTCTTAAATATCTTACATAAAAAGGACGAGAACAACTACATATTTATAAATCTCTTTGTAGGATCAGTTGTGGCCTTACTTTGTCCCTTGTGAACCGCGAATGGATTGGGAGCCCTGACTACGTAAAGAGTGTGTCCCTACTCAGGATCACTGCCAGGTATACATACGATGCGTGAGATAGAGATACTTATGATATTGATTACACATTATGTGAAGCAACAGATTTTGCACACACTTTTGTCCGTATAATATGTACGTTGCCATGATTTTCGAAGCACCTAGCATGCTCAAAGAAGGTGTTGTAGATATATTGCAGATTGTCATGATTCGAACCGCTAGCATTTTCATACAATTATTGTTTGTTACATTGTGTGTTGCGATAAATGGTGTTATTTGCGAGTGAGCCTGACGAAGGAACTGCCAATTTTTTGTGTTTTTATTTGCCAAAAACACATTTTTACACATTTTTAAATTATTGTCTTAATTTCAGCAGCTTTAATCTCAGTTATATTCAATTCAAACAATGATATACAGTTTATTTTCTATTTTTTGCATGAAAACCTTAAACAGTTAGAGGCTTCCTTTCTGCAGTGACTGCTCAATGACCACACAAAAACTGATTTACTTAAAGACACGTAGTCTTTACAGTTAGGTTCGAGTCAACAGCCATGTGGAAAGTTATGTTCAATATCCAAGATAACATGTTCACCAAGTACAAAGTTATTAACGTACCTCCATGAGGTAAAGAAACAATACTGTAAAGACCTAAATATTTTACATATTCTCCAAGTTGTACACTGTCTTGTAGAAAGTCTCTTACTTAATTTCCCAAGAAAAAAACAACAAATTAACAAAAATTATGTAACGACCACATTGTCAATTTGCTCTGTCTTTCATGAGATAGTATGAGATTGTTATGCACACTCTGTAGCTCTTTAAAAGTTTATTCCAATAAAATAAGAAACTTAACTTTGTTATTAGATTTAAATTTTACTTACACATTACAATTCCGTTATACCGACTATGTGTTTCCTATTTAGTCTTTTTCACTCTGTTTTTACAGCTATCGTCTTGATTTATTTTGTTTGTGAAACCACTTGTACCATTTGGTGTTTTCATGCTCTGTTGATAGTGAGATTATTAATGACAACACGCATAACTTTCTAACACACTGTACTGTTATGTATACGTTAAAATGAACTTAGTGAACATGCCTGATGTGTTGAACTGGATACACAGGTTGGTGAACAGTGAACACTGAATATGCTTGTGACAAATTTACAACGCATATGGTGTTTGCTCTGTGGCTAGGCCACTGCTGGCAGTCACTGTAGATGAGATGAGATTTATACTCTTTCGTACGTTGCACGGAGATGAAAACGTTTAGCTAATTCACAAATGAATTAAGCTCTACTTTTTCTATTTGCTTTATTATTCCTGTATTCAGTCATGAGACTATGACGTAAACGTGATATACCGAATTATGAAACGGCTGTTGCAAAATCTCAATTGTACCTCGTCGCTAACAGATTTCGTTATAGCAAAGATATTTAGGTGAATAAACAAACTGCTGCTAAACTGAAATACTTTAAGGTGATATTTGTCTGTTTTTGTGAGTGATGTAATTTATTTCTATTGTTGAAATCGTTCAACATAATACAGACCACTCCACGGTATAAGGATACATTTAATGCAGTGTAACACTCGGTATTGATATTATCAGAACATTCATACAAACTGCATACTAAATTCACATTAGACAAGTGTTAAGGAAGGTATGTGGCTGTGTCTAATCAAAATCAATAGAGGAGTTACCTTCTACACATGATGCTTCGATGATCACTCTTACTGGATAGAGGTATGTACGTGCTTTCTCATTTGATGTATATAGTCCCAGTCTCAATTTGTGGCCGAGTGAGAATATGGGCGGAGACTTGGCGAAATTCAAAAGTACAACATCGCGTTTTGTGGCCGATATCTCATCCTTCACGGTTACTTCAACGCTCTGACGAGCTACAGATTGCAGCCGTAGGACGATTCTCTCCCCGTCAGGTGCTTCTATATCCCACCTGTCGGAAATTACCCGAATGATTGAGTCTGCCCTGATCTTTACAGTGAAGTCAGTGGTCGAACAGCCGAATGAGTGATCTGCAGTCAGGGGTAAAAGATGCATTGAGAGAAAGTTATGTTGCAGGATTTAAGGTTCATCTATTAAATCCCCATTAATTTTCATCGACCAAGAGAGAGAGTATGTGTGTATGTGTGTGATTTGGGGAAAGACTCACAGAAAAAAATGAGAGGTACAAAGGTATCGCGTTTTAGAGGTCATTAATTTAGGCGTGAGTCTGTGGGGTTTGACAAACACGTGTTAAACCCACATCGGTAGCTTGCCTTGCTAAATATAAGTCGAATTATGGTAAACCCTTGTATGATATCCTTTTTACACCGGACATCATCTTTACACCGGACATCATTTTTACCTCGTGCATCAGTTTCCCTACTGCAAATGATTGTTAGTTTACATACATTTACATATATATACTGTACATGTAGTTGGTTGAAAAAAGAAAAACTCATGTGAAATACTTTCTTATAAGCAGCTGCAAGTTCTGGAGTTGAACTAACCACAGATGACTTGGAGATCCCCATTTGAAATGTTTTCATCGCCTCTGCATTTAAGCCTATCAAAAAAATGTATATGAAACGCATGGCTACTTACTATATACATCAGATGAACTTTGCCAGAAAAAGGACAGTATGACCATCACGAACATCCACGTTTTCAAAAGGAAAGCCATAACTTCTTTCTACATGCTAGCTGTTGGATAAGCGCATAGTCTGAGCAGGAATAATTATTTCGCATCAATTTCGCGGCTAAATTTTGTTGCCTAGAAGATGAAGCGTGTCCCAGCAAGTCCGAGCTAATCGTTAAGACTACAGAAAAGATATTGCCAAAGGATCTCGACCGCACCCTGTTCTGCGCTTGGTTGCTGCGCATGAACATCCCATCTTCTGTTGTGAGTCACGTGATATGATGTGATGGCCAATCATTCCTGCACTTCATGTCGCGCAAGCTGAGAGAAATGAAAGCGAAACTCAACTCTTCAGTTTAATTCAAAGTGTAATTGAATGCATACGATCAATTTGGATAGCTATAGCGGTTTTCTATGAAGTGGGGAAAGAAAAGAGTTCAAGAACTAATAAGTTAAATGGACTTCACAGTAACCCATTGTTTGCGCGAACCCTATGATAGCCTACGTAGATATGGTGAGGAAGTACCACCAGGAGTTTGATCTATTCATAGTTATGTCCCTATTCTATACATGTATATACAACATGTGTGAAAGGTGTGTTTTCAGTGCTAGACCCCTGGGCCGTCGGATCTTAGTAGTGTGTAGGTGAACGAAAGGATGAAACGATAGACGTAGCTTGAATCCTCACAGTTTGATTTTTATTCTCAAGCTCTCGGGCTCTGCCCTTTATCAAGAGATGTGATGTACGATTCACATTTGGGCTGGTTGCAAGCCGGCAATCAGTTGGCAACCGGTTGCGGGAAACATTTAGTGATGATGGGTGGAGGTAGGCGTGCTGAAGTTAGGTGTGTATGTGCTTAGATAGCAGCTCAGTACAATGTGTATATATATATATATATATATATATATGAAATGGGTTCAAGAATGTAGCCAATTGGAAGCGCTGAAATGAGTCACGTGTGCGTGCATTAATTTCTTCAGGTATGCACTAAGAAGAGTCTCTCTTCCACCTCCCTGGCCTGACGTACGTCACACTGTTTACACTAGCAGTGCGCACTCAATCAGTTGTTACAAGTGCGTCACGCGCTACTATACGCGCTGTCAATCCTGTAAACAACTTCTAGTTCGGGCCGCGGGCTGCCACAACAGCCGGCGGCCTTTCTTGTGCATAACAGTACGTGGCGTACGTATACTCTTATACGTACGTACAGTACTTTATGTGCGGGATTTCCGAGTGCGACGTGCTTAAATGTTTGGGACGAACATCTTCGGACATCTTGACTTTTGAGCGAGTGCTACATGTAGCTGACTGGTATTGTCCCGCAAAGGTACGTTAGTTTTCGACCCATTTTATAAAACAAATGATGCACAGGATTATTTCGTGGCGTTAGTGAAGGTGCGGCACTCTCTCGAGTATTGACAACGGTTGCAAACATGCACTCGGCTGCGCCTCGTGCATGTCGCACCATTGTCAATACTCTCGAGCGCGCCGCACCTTCACTAACACACTCTATCCTGTGCATCATTTGTATAATATTGCACTGTTGCCAGGATGCGCGCTGGTTGCATAGGATGCCTAGCATTGATGCGATAAAGCGCGCATCCTTGGCAACACGGTTGCAACTATATTGTTATGGCTTAATTTTGTTATTGTTCTCTCAGTATCAACACTTGAGAAAGGGCGGCGAGACGCTCGAAAATTTGTGTGCAGAAATAAACCGTTGGTGATACAGCATGAACTTTGTTCCAGTTTTGTTACTTATCTTTATATCTATACAATGTATACATTATATCATATGATATCTCCATGTTTAATAAAAATATGTATGGCTGAGATGATTACTTCCCACTTTTTATAGGGTGGGCAACTGGGTGACATTTTTTTTTTATCTCAAGTGATATGAATTACTTGATAAGAGATAATATCATCCCTCATTTATTGTACAAGTTTAGGCCATTATCACTAAATGTAATAAACCTCGCTTTCTTAGTTTTGTTTAATGCTTTTTGATGGTAACAATTTCGGAGAATGAAATTGCTGCAGACAGGAATTCTCTGTCATTAGAAGGCGATTAATTGACATGGAGAGGCAATGAGTAGTATAATAACACGTGATGCATTGTGTGTGCGTGTGTGTGTGTGAGTGTGTGTGTGTGTGTCTTGGTGTGTAATATGCAATGATATGGAAAGCTCTTTTATTACCATCTTGAGAAGCGACAGGATTCACATACCCGGCATAATCTGAAACTACAGCCAGACAAATCTTCAAGCGAAGGGAAACAGATACTTACAACAGCGATCCCTCAACTGCAGCAAGTAGCCCTTAAAGGCATAATTTACCATTTGCAGATGAAACAAAAACCCAACATTAATGCTTTAAAATAGTTCTAAAATGTGAGTTACGGATAGAAACAACCAATGTCAAAATTTGAATCCGTATAATCGATGTTAAGTGTTGTTAAATACACAAAATGTGAACAATAGTTATAACAAAAATGTTTCCAGACTAAAGCGTATACAGTTACGGTTTATTGAGAAAAACCCTGATATATCCTTATATTTTAGGTTTTATTGCAAATATTTCATACGGTAGGATGTTTTATGATACAACAGACCCACACACATGCATCAAATGTGATATCCTGAACATTTTTGAAATCACTGCTCCCAAAGGTAAACTGGACCTTTAAATTAATGCCTCATAGCTTTTCTTTTTCTTTTCTGCAAATGTGTGTGACTCCCCTGCTGGGCGGAGACGAGATAGGAGTGTATAGTGTATATCATTTTCTTCATATAATATAAAATGTGAAAACTCGGTTTTTTAACGTCCATATCTAACCATGACGGCCTTTGGATTTAAGCAAAACTTCAAATGTCTCCAACATATGAACGTATTAAACTATCTATCAAATCCACGAAGACTCACGAATTAAGCATGAAATTCCTCTCCCCCCCCCCTCTCTCTCTCTCTCTCTCTCTCTCGCGTCAGCAAGGTGAAGCATTGACAACCAGGAAGACAATATCACTGGCAATACCCTTGGGTTAAACTGGTCATTTTAGAATTTAAAATGGTATTTGGGACGAAATTTAGCGTCTATCCAGCTGGCTCGAAATTGAATGTCAACTTTGAGTCGTAAATTGAATGAATTTCTCTCTATTAATTGAATGAAATAGAATTTAGAAAGAATGACAGGAAACCAAATTTAATGCTCAAGAATTATAATGAACCGCGAGAAGAGAGCAGTGATCAAAGTCGCTTGAATTTGAAGGCCTTTTCATTAATTCGAATGCAAATCTGACGAAATTTGGCGGGAAAGCCTATATTAAAGTGAAAAGGTCCGAGGTCCCTATTTTGTATAGAAATGGTCAGATTAGAAGTTAGGAGTATTATAGGATAGGTTGGTACTGTTACAGTACGAATTCAAATGGTAATATTAACTTCAAAGGGACCTATAAACAAATGTTCAGCTCTCTTTATTTTCATGATCCTCACTAGTTAGGTGTATAGCTTTTCCCCGTCAATTTCATAATTTTGTCATTATTTTGTCATTCAAATCTACCGTATAGGAACATACATTTCATCAATGAGCATTCAAATTCCTTTTAAGTTCAGCCGGCGTTGCGCGCCGCGGCGATGGAATCTCGAATGTAGATGATGCATTGTACTAGAAATAGTCATATATAAAAAAAAAAAAGAAAAAAAAGAAAAAAAAAACTTGGCCTCAAATTGAATATCTCCTTCACTGATCATATTTCAAACAATAACTGCATTGCCATCCCTTGTTTCATTTCCGTTCATTCACTTATAACAGAGTAATGTAATACACTTCACACAAACGCACACACACACATACACTGCAGATATATATCTATATGTATATATATATATATATATACATATATATACATATACATAAATATATATATATACATATATATATATATATATATATAGAACACTATCTCTTCATGACATGCTCATACACCTAATGAACTGTGAAACTACACCTTGCATGTAGTGTGAAGAATATGAACCACTTTATTATTTGAAAATGCACCATGTGTGATTAAAAACTTCCACTTTCGGGCTTTAGAATACACTTGCCTTTCATAATGTATGTTTGTGTGTTCGTGCAAGTGTGTCTTTTAGTGTTCTTCGTCTGATCATAGCTGCAGTCATTTTTTTCCTGGAAAGATTGATCAGTACAGATGTAATTTGTTCTCTTTTTGTTGTATCATCAGATAATAGATACACAAAGAGATGGCAAATATGTTTAAAGAGGAAAGTGTAACACATGGCATGTATTTCAATATACATGATATAAAGCATAGATTTTTGGTAATTACTCAATGGAGTGAATTTGATATTACAATGTAAGATGCATTGCAATAGTGGAATTAGTCGTAACTATTGCAAGGCATTTCTTAAAAGTCTGAGGTAATGTTTGTGTGTAAATCGCCAGTAAGAAGGAAGCGCATAGTATATACAATCAATGTCATCGGCTGTGACAATGGTTTGTCTCATTCAATTTTTGTTCGACGTTTACAGTACGTGAGATTCAAAAAAGCAAGATGGTTTAATCATATAATCATGCTTAATGCAGGATAGAGCTTGCACATTGTGCAAATGAATGCAATTGTACAGTAAGCTCACATTTTTATGCAACACTATAATTAAATAGTGACATTAACCACGAACATAAATAAATTCAAGAAATTGTTGATAACTGCTCGCACTTTTGAAATATATTGAAACCATATTTTTGCAAAACGAGAAATTAAGCACAAAGGGCGATATGAAAATGGCAGGCAATGATATTTTATATATTTGAAATTACTGTAGAACATCAATGTATATATAAAACGTCAGAAATATAAAGTTATCTGAAATACTTCAATTATCGTCGTACTCGACAACGCACAATTTAACCTGTGAATTTCGATCAGTTTCATCATACATTCAACTGCACCTAAGTGTAAGTGTAAGTGTAAAGAAAAAAATCACAAAAAAAGAAAAGCGAGGCTGGAGAAATTATGTTTTAGATGAGGTTTTAAAACGACATTACACAGGGGAAAAAAGGTGACAGAATTAAATGATTTAACAATCTACCGCTCAAGCCATGAAATATATCTTTAATATCTATTTCTCGTAATTATAGCACCTAAACCGTAACTGGTATACAAAGATTCTGTAAAGTGCAATATCCATCGTGACATTGAATGACTGTGCTCTTTTATTAATTCAACATGTATTTGATAATGACACCAAAACATTCCACATAAAACAATGTACTTTCAAAGAAGTGTTGGAATGAAGAAATGTCATCGTCTATCAATCAGAAAACAAATCACGGTCCAATCGTTCATTAATAAATTAGTGAATGACACTGCGTGATCACTCTTTCCATTTGACATGAAAACAAAATTTATCCATTTTTTGATACCAGTAAATAAAACAATTAACATGGATCATTTTTTTCTTTGGATTAAAGTAGTCAGCCCTTAACATGATCGGTTTACAATAATGCAATGGATACAGAAAACAAGGTAGTTTTCCATACAATCAAAACGAAGGCATTTTCAGGTGTTCCTAAAATTTAGCCCACAAATAAAGATAATTAGCTGCACGAGAAATCTCGTTGGCACAAAGTTTTTCCAGTGAAGGGTAATTTGTCCTTGCTGGAAACTGGTCTTCGACGACATCATTTACTTTGATAACGAGCTAGAACGCGAACACGTCTTTGAATCTCGTCAGGATCAAACTCTTCTATGATGTCATGGCTTCAAACTTCTTCAAAGTTCTGGGTTACTAGAAATGCTCTAGTACATTGGTGGCTTGGCGTGAACGTGTGCCTTATGAATCACTGCCCCTCGAGAAGTCTCATTTTCATACAGAGGTATTTGGGTGGCGGGCAAGTTATCGTCTTTGACAGCAAACTGATCATCAATAATTTCACCAGTATTTGATTCGAGCACAAGGTACCCATCTTTGTCTACCTCTGGTTTTTCATTTGGTTTGCTTGAGTAGATGGATACAGAATATAATGGATCGTGCGCACTCAATCCTAGGGACTTGTGTGCTTCAGTCTTTCCGACATTCAATACCTCATTGACATAATGTGGTTCTAGGAAGGTAGATGATTGGTCGGAAGTTGTCGGAATGTCCTCGTAAATTGGTGACTGAATGTTTCTAGATCCAGAACAGTCTCCTGCAGCTCTGGAAAGTAAATAACCGTCTTCATCAATATCCTTTTCGTCTTCCTCAATATCTGTGGACTCCGCAAATGTGACGTCCTTCCTTTTTTCTTTCTTTGCCGTACGTGACATGTCAATGTATTGCTCTTTTTGAGCATCAATAACGTCTTCACCATTTTGCCTCTCAATGTCGTGGAGGGGCAGCGAGCTCTTGTCTGCTGAGCTTCTCATTTTTGTTCTAGGAGTGTAATCCTGCAGAGACGAATAAAGAGTTGCAGAATACTTCAAAATGTGTCTTATGTGGTATGATTTTTATCAATAAAATTGCCTCCGTCTGTGCAAATTTCACATTTCAACAATCAGGTTGGAAAAGGTAACCAGCGAGAGTCGAACCTGTCAGCTACTGCCTTCTGTGTAGCGAGACTACTACCAGGCTATCCCCGATTACCGGTAGTGACACGATTAACTTGGAACTATACGCAGGCTTTGAAATTCCGACATTGCTATGTTGAATAACACAGCCCAGGGTGATTAAGGCTTACTGAAAGAAATGAAGAGATTTTTAAAGCAGGGGTAAAAGAGCGTTATGACTTTTATGATGTTCATCGATAATTGTCAACTGGGCACACTTCCAAGTTCATTGTGTCACTGCCAACAACCAGTGATACCGTTGTGGGAGTGTCGGTGCGCAGAAAGAAGTAGATGATAGGTTTGAAATCTTACAGTTTTCTGTTTCCGACATGTTTGCTAAAAATACAGAACAAAAAATTGATCAATATCATAAGCACATTATTTACTCCTATGCTTTAAGAAGTTCTTATATTTACTTCCAAACTTTACTTTAGTTTATTACTTACTCATTTACTTTATACACGAACACCTGAATCTAGCTTTGCAGCCACACGCATACAAAGATTACCCATGAGGCTTTTTTTTGTTGTTGTTGCAGTCATAAATGTTTTCATTTTTGTGTGTCCGTAACCATTTTAACAAGATTCTTACGAACTATGTGCCCGACCAATTGTGTGAGGATATGGTTGTTAGAATGACTGTCCCATTTCATTTTTTTTTTCACATGATACCTTCTTAAAGTTTCAAAATTACGCATCTTATCTTTATATGGCACTGACGATTCACCCAAGATGCATTTTGAAAGACAGGTTACGCTATATAGTGGATGAGGACGGTGTAATTGAAATTATTGATTGTAATTCAATAAATCTCTCAGCTATTGTAACGAAGTTACTTCTTACCTTATCACAAGTGCAAGGTATGGTGGTGAACCTTTGGAGGATGCAGGTTCCAAAAAGCACGAGAACTAATCCGACAACTATCGAACTTGTAATAGCTATTTTTCGAAGGCATCCGACCCATGCTGCAACAGGATGACAAATTGAAATATGGTATAGAGCTCTATTAACCAACACGAGGTCAAAGATTGTTTTGTTTTGTTCTTTTTTTTTAACACAGAAAAGCACACGTTTATAAGAAATATAAGGAAGTAAATAGGATAGCATGGTTCCCTGCACCGTGTGGTAAAACAGGCAAAGCTCTTTTGTCCAGTACAGGGCCAAGTGTTTGTCTTTTCTCCCAAGGATGTTATCTTTTTTGAGAAGACGAAATGGCGTCAATCAATTATTCCTTTTCCATCTCCAGCGTGCAGAATGGCACTCGATATGAAATGAGACATTCTTTTATTGCTGCAGATAACGAAAGAACCTGGACAGGGTTGCACACTAACCCATTAGTGGTATGGTTTCCTACTGGTCCGACCGACAGGACGGACCAGGAGGTACCCAGTTTTGCACGTTTCACTGGTCCATTCCTGAAAAAGTTACTGGTCCAGCAGGGATATTTACTGGTGAGGGACCGTCAGACCAGTGCCAATGTACATCATGAATGCCAATGGGATTTTGAAGAAAACCTAAAATACGAGCCTATTCAAATTTTGCCTAGGGAAAGCATTGAAAGTTTCATATGTTCCTACAAAAAAGGGGTTATGATCACAACCGCATAATTTTCGCTAAGGCAAGGATGATGATGCCACCAACTTACAATTCTTTCTTTTGTTTACGCGGAAACAAAAAAAAATCAATTAAAAATGATACGAATTTGGTCGATAATAGAGCAAGTGCGACGTCTAGATCGTCATTCGGAAAAAAAACCCAGACAAACCACAAATAGATAAAAATCATCACGCCCAGAGCCTGGTAATTCAGAGAAAAAAAGCAACAACAACGAAATGGTTAATCAAGACACAAAGTCGTTTTTTTTTTTTTTTTTCGAGTTCAAAAAGCAACAAAGAGGATTAAGGTAAAAGTATAGGTTTGGGTAGACGCAAGAATTCTATCACCATTCCATATATCTTCTCTTCATCTTTGCTACATAGTTTCTCGATGGAGAGGTGAAGACACCCGTCCTGTCATTGCCCTCTTTCAAAGATCCACTCATATCCCATTCCAAGCTGACTTTTGCTCGAAGATCTAAGATCTCTTTAATCAAACACGTTTCATCGCCGTTTACCTTTTTTTCTCAATTTCCAAAACTGCTTCCCTGTAAAATGCCTTTCCTAACTTCAGTAGCAATAAAGTCGGCTGAAATGAGCATGTCATAATGCCTAATAATACGTACAAACACAATTTTACAAGAAAGGTCTCATACATAACACTTGCCTTAGAGGCCCCCAAGAAAGCAAAAAACGATTCTTGACATAAACTTTCAAAGAAAGTATAAGCACGTATGTTCGCCTGAGGAACTCGATCATATTTTCTTTTTACAATTATGTCGGTGATAAAGGTATCAGTTCAAGCATTTTCTTTTCACCTGGTCGGCAAGATATTAAACAAAATAAGTTCTTCTAATGCTGGGATGGTGGCATGATGGTGATATATTTTGAGGACTTACTTTCGATTCCAACGATTGGTTGGCAAAATGGAATGGATGCGTTCCAACCTGGCGAATATGTCGATGTGTTTTCGTCTGATGATGTCATACAAAGCAACATCGCACTACCATTGACTCTGTAACCTTCATCACAATCCAGGGTTACTATGGATCCAACCCGAACGGTGTCTGAATCCCAATTTCCGTGCGATATTTTACCTGGATGACCACATTTCGACACTTTATCTGGAACTGAGAGAATGATCGTAACAAACATTTTAGGCGTGTTGTGACAAGAGTACGGCTTCGGCATTGTTTTATTTCCATTGTGATGCACATGGTGTATACGCATGGATAATTGAAAGATTCGTTTTCTCTTTTTTTTTTCTTCTGTTTTTAGGTTAGGGGATGGAGGGTGGGGAGTGAAGATGAGGAGAGCTTATTTCAATTGTAATCAGAACAAGGCAGCTTCCACCTAAACATTGACGAAAAGTACATAATTAATTCGAAGGTGTATATAAGTTACGGAATGGCTGAAATGTCAGCACACTTTTGCCGTTTGGGTTGCCACGAAATATTGCCAAACAAATGCCCAAAACAGAATCCACAATTGTATCTTTGAAATCTTAAAATTTCAATCTCCATTTTGATTTCAAGTTCAGTTGCAGTTCTGTAACAACGTTATTCATCCGTGATGCCTTCAGTCCTTCATATGATGTAAAGCCGACACACATTGGTTCAAAATGATTTCACAAAACGTAGATAACGTTTTTCACTGGACAGTCTTACTTTTCTAGACGGCATACGCAGATTTCATGCGATTTGATGCAATAATTTTGTGAACATGAACATCAATTTCCAAATGCGAGCATTGCATTTCCTACTCGTGCATTCAAATTCACGTGATAGTTATGTGATAGTCCCGGTGAGCTTGTTTGGAGCGTTCAATTTCATTTTCAGGCGATCGAGTTCCTACTTCGTGCGATCAATTTAACGAGGAAAATGGAGTACACTTTTATAAGAAAGGAGAATTTGCATACACAACCAAGGAATGCTTAAATATTATGTAATTACTATTGTTTAAAGGTTCTACATTGTTCTGTGTACATGCATTCTTCGTTGTTCATCACAAGAAATTCTAAAGTGTAAGGTCCAATCAGCGGTGTATCCAAACAACACAACGACAATCTAATCATTTATTTCGTGCAAAACACAAACCACAAAAAGACACATGATACACGGCCTTAAACTTAGACCCCCTTTACAGTGCGAGGCTCGGCCGCGGCTCGGCCGCGGCACCCAGCCCCGCTTCAGTGTAAACGCGCAAAAGGCCAAATGCGAGGCCAAAATTGGCCTCGCATTTGGCCTCGCTCTGGAGGTGGTCTCTGCCGCGGCCGAGCCGCGGCCGAGCCCGGCCTTTTCTCAGTGTAAACGTAAACTGGGCCAAAAAATGCGCGGCCAATTTTAGTCTGGCTTCCAAACCCTCTGCCTGTACTATTTCGCTGTTCAGGATATTAACCCCCTCAACGTCGAAACTAGTATAGTTTAAGGTGATTTTGTCCTGCAAAGGATTTTTATCTTCGGCAAAGGCCTTTGCCCGAACGGCGACTTCGTCGCCATGGAATTCATTTGGCAAAGGGTCTGAAAACCAGAGAATACCAAATTGCATTTGTTTACAAGCAGAGCGCCACTACGACAACAGTATTGAAAGGTTTGAATCAAAAGCGCGGCCGAGCACGGCAGTGTAAACGGACAAAATTGCGGGGCCCGGCCTCGCAATATTGAGGCTGGGCTCGGCCGCGGCTCGGCCCAGCCTCGCACTGTAAACGGGGTCTAACTAAATTCCGGCCTTCTTTTAAATTGAATGCAGCTATTTGGAACATGGTTGCTATTCATTTGACGAATTTTAATGATCGACGAGATTCCGTCGCCAGCTTGACATGAATATGAATGGTCATTGCTGAAATGCGTACTCCTCTCTCAAATTTGAATGCTCCGACACTGTCCGATAGTAAATTTGAATGCTCCAATAGTGAATATGTATGCTCCGATAGTGAATTCGAATGACCTGACTTTGAATGTGATTGCTGATACAGTGCTGCGAGCGTGGAATGCGTGAAATTGAATGCTCGGAATAGGAACTTGAATGACAAAAGTATGAAATTCACCAGGAAAACCTTTATTTCATTCAAGTACACATACCTCATTTATCTTATTTTTTTCCCCGTTTTCATGTGATAGGCCTAACAAACTATGACACTTTCATGATTTCAAAACCAATCAGATCTCAAACCGTAC
The DNA here is from genome assembly GCF_964275005.1 of Diadema setosum. Taxonomy (NCBI): domain Eukaryota; kingdom Metazoa; phylum Echinodermata; class Echinoidea; order Diadematoida; family Diadematidae; genus Diadema; species Diadema setosum. The sequence goes on along the minus strand of NW_027307687.1, from coordinate 77,442 downwards.
ATGTAGGTCTAAGAAGTAGCTCTGTGACTTAACATTATCTTTTTTAAACATATATATAATTGTTTGAAAAATGAACGCACCTATATATACACCAATCTCCGCTTTTCTTTTCTCTGACTTATTTCTTTCTGTACTTACAGTCCATGCATTTTATTTTTCCGGAGTTTCCTGCAATTTTTCAGTTCCACGAGACTATGAGGAAATGTTCTAGACATTATTTGTGAGGACTATTGTCAAAACAATGTTGCTCTCTGGATATCAGTAATATCATTGTCATTGGTAGTGTATTATACGCGAATATCGCCCTATTTAGTCTATTACGTAATCATGTAACCTACCATGAACTGTATATTCAGGGAGGTGTTACAGAGATGGAGTGGCAACTCTTCGTAATTCATGCAAACACATGTTTGGGTTCAAGGCGTTACAATGGGATGTCTAGCATTCCATTACGCTTTGAAGTCATGCTCGGCACCGCTCTGGTTTGCAAGACGAAGTTCGGAGACGAAGAACGCATTTCACCTTTCGTTGAAATACAAGTTTTATTTCACCGTAAAATTTTAAATGAAATACTCGAATTGATTTAGAATAGTTTAGGAAAGAATTCAATATTATAAACATGTATTTCTAGTTTCTTCGTAATGCGCAAATCAAAATGAAATGAAAATAAGACCCCGTTTACAGTGCGAGGCTCGGCCGCGGCTCGGCCGCGGCCGAGTCCAGCCCCGCTTCAGTGTAAACGCGCAAAAGGCCATTAAATGCGAGGCCAAAATTGGCCTCGCATTTGGCCTCGCTCTGGAGGTGGTCTCGGCCGCGGCCGAGCCGCGGCCGAGCCCGGCCTCTTCTTGGTGTAAACGCAAACTGGGCCAAATGCGCGGCCAATTGCGCGGCCAATTTTAGTCTGGCTTCCAAACCCTCTGCCTGTATTTTCGCTATTCAGGATATTAACCCCCTCAACGTCGAAAACTAGTATAGTTTAAGGTGGTTTTGTCCTGCAAAGGATTTTTTTTTTCCTTCGGCAAAGGCCTTTGCCCGAACGGCGACTTCGTCGCCACGGAATTCATTTGGCAAAGGGTCTGAAAACCAGACAATACCACATTGCGTTTGTTTACAAGCAGAGCGCCACTACGACAAAATATTGAAAGGTTTGAATCAAAAGCGCGGCCGAGCCCAGCAGTGTAAACGGACAAAATTGCGAGGCTCGGCCGCGGCCGAGCCCGGCCCTGCACTGTAAACGGGGTCTTAGGCCCTCTTAGACCCCGTTTACAGTGCGAGGCCGGGCTCGGCCGCGGCTCGGCCGCGGCCGAGACCGGCCTCAATTGCGCGGCCGAGCCTCGCAATTTTGTCCGTTTACACTGCTGGGCTCGGCCACGCTTTTGATTCAAACCTTTCAATATGTGGTAGTGGCGCTCTGCTTGTAAACAAATGCAATTTGGTATTGTCTGGTTTTCAGACCCTTTACCAAATGAATTCCGTGGCGACGAAGTCGCCGTTCGGGCAAAGGCCTTTGCCGAAGGAAAGAATCCTTTGCAGGACAAAACCACCTTAAACTATACTAGTTTTCGACGTTGAGGGGGTTAATATCCTGAATAGCGAAAGATACAGGCAGAGGGTTTGGAAGCCAGACTAAAATTGGCCGCGCAATTGGCCGCGCATTTGGCCCAGTTTGCGTTTACACCAAAGATAGTAGAGATATAAGATACGAAGGCGCGCGATAAAGATGGACACAAAATTGTAAACGGGGTCTTAGGCCCTCTTAGACCCCGTTTACAGTGACGATACAAAAGAGAGCTAAGTACAAACTCAGTACACCTAGGAACATCACTCATTTCCAAAAGTAATGGTGTTTTTATTATCTTAAAAAGATTTAAAAATTATAGTCGTAGCTTTTTATCGATGAAGGGGATAATTTTGAAGAACGAGATTTTAGAGTAATAAGGATTATTTCGTGGAGGTAAAAATTTGGCAACAACATGATCTCACAATCAAAAACGCTTGATAAACAACAACAACATCTGCAAAGACAGCGCGTCTCAGGCAAAGACACACATCACCTGAGACGCGCTGTCCCTGAAGCCGCTTGCGCTGCTGTTGTTTATCAAGCGTCAAGGCAGCGCGTCTCAGGTGATGTGCGTATACGCTTGAAGACCGCGCGCTGTCCATTTGTTTTGTACAGGATTAGCGCGCACTTTCGTGTCTTATTTATTAAGCGTCTTTGGTTTACACCAAGAAAAGGCCAGGCTCGGCCGCGGCTCGGCCGCGGCCGAGACCACCTCCAGAGCGAGGCCAAATGCGAGGCCAATTTTGGCCTCGCATTTGGCCTTTTGTGCGTTTATACTGAAGCGGGGCTGGGCACGGCCGCGGCCGAGCCGCGGCCGAGCCTCGCACTGTAAACGGGGTCTAAAAATCCTAATATTTTTCTATAATGCGCATATTTGTGCATGTTAGTTTTTTAATCTTTTAATCTGGGATATTTTGATCTTTCAAATACAGTACTCCGCTAAAGCGTATTCCAGCGTGCTTTTAAACTATTTGCTGTTAAAATTGTTAGTTTTACACTGCATTTTGGTTCGCTGCTCCAATTCAAGTTACACAAATTCATTGTTGCCCTCACATTGAAACAGAGAGCGAATTGCAGTAGGGGCAAGTATTTCTAGATGTGAGAGCGCTAGTCCCGATTATTGATGCTCTCTTTTGTCAAAGTACATGGGTAACACCTGTAGTTGAACGCATAACTTCTCGGCGGCGCCGCGCATGACTTCAAAGGAGAGCAGTAGTTGTCTCTCCTTCTCTAGCACCTCCCTGGTATATTAACTGTTCACCTGTACCTCGGTGAGAAAATATTGTTATGCCGTGCTGATCAGTGCTTCAGGTGAACTTACTTTGTGTAAACCTTTAGTGAAAGCAAGAAAGACCACTCCTTTCCCTTTCTCCTTTCTACTATCCTATCTCTACGCAAGTCATCCCTCCCTCCTATTTTTTTTTTTCAAATGTGTATTATGTATGGGGCTGCACGCAAATCAAGCCACGCTTATGCTGTAGCTCCATTGTATTATTCATTGTTGTACTGCTGATACATTTTGCTGTACATCGTGTAAAGGCAATGTAGAAAAAAGAAATTGTTAACAACTTATGTTTATGTATATATATGGCACAAACATACGCATGTACATTGTACAATTGTACATTGTACAATGGTAATACAGAAACCAATAAATCAAATCAAAATCAAATCAAATTAGAGTTATTATTATCAATTTTGTTCAATAATATTTTGTCTCGTGACCTTTCAGTTATGTATTTTATGTAATTATTATGTAATATAGTTACATATTACATCTTGTGTTTAAGAATGCAGAAATAAGACACCAAACAAAACCAAAAGATACAGTCCAAAGAGTAAACATTAGTATAAAGAGTTCTGAAGCGTGTTGTTTCTCTACACAACAGGTAGACTGTGTGAAAACTTATAGTCACCCAATTCTCAGTCATAAGTGATAAAAAGCTCAAAGTGAATACTAGCAACTAAAAAATCACCTTCCATAAATAAAATCTGAACAACAAACCCTTCTGATATACTATGATATGCATAAACTTTCTTCTCGTCAAATAATGTTGGGGTAAACGTAAAACATTTACGTTCCACTGGTTGGCAAGAAGGCGTCGATGCGTTCCAAACTAGCTGGTGTCTCGCCGTCACACAAACCAACGTTGCACTACCATTGACGACGTAACCTTTATCACACTCAAGAGTGACTAGGGATCCAAGGTGTGTGGTGTTCAAATTCCATTTTCCATGAGAGATGTTACCAGGGCGATCGCAGTTTGGCTCTTTAGCTGAAAAGAAGAGGATGAATCATGTAAAAAAAGAGAAAAAAAAAACATGATTTCGATTCTATATGACTTACACGTATATATAGGGAGGAAAGATAATTCTTGTTTGACGTCTCATGATTAATGTCCACAGCAAAATGCGTGTCTCCAATTTATCCTTTTTCAAAAGCGGAGAATTCAGGAGGCAGGTGGGGATAATGTTCGGAAGTTTGTTCCCCAAAAATGATGTAAGTTTCGATAATACAGAAGGACTTTTTTTGGTGGCGTTACTCTGAAGGTTTGTTATTTCGAAGGCTGAAAAAAAAAGAACCATCGCAACAACGAATTGTAGCCAAGGTTGGAGGGCATAGATTCAGAAGGACCTCGGGTTTTGTACTTATAGCGGAACATGCAAGTTTCCCCGCAAAATTAGCGATGTGGCAACATGAAAGTTATGCTCTGCTAATAAAGAAAGGCGCACTCAACCGTCTTCTTTTATTTCTTCTAGCACTTTATGAGTTTTAACACTTTAACAAAGATTGACAGCAGATTTAATTTTCAGTGCTTTTTTTTTATGGGCGTTGGGTAATCTAAAGAACAATGATAGAAAAACTGTTATGAAGCAGGCCAGTTACTATGGCACTTATTCAAACATTCATTCGGCTTTATAAATGATGATTAGGTTATTTTGAACAACAGAGGGTAACATGCTCCTGAATAGCATACAATGATAAAGTTACTTTAGATTCATGTGCAAAGTGCAAGGTGTAAATTGTCAACAGTGTTTTCCTTGTACACTGTATGAAGCAAGTACCCTGTGACGTCTTCTCGAAATTCAGACAGGTTGGTAACGATGCATTCCAGCCAAGAGAACTGCTGTCAGGAAATCTTATACATCGCAGCGTTCCACTGCCATTGATGACGTAATTATCATCGCAAGTGAGAGTTATTGAAGATCCCAGTGACGTGTTGGTTGAATTCCATTCTCCGTTAGACACATTACCAGGATGGAGGCAAAATATCTCAGGGGCTACAGCGTAGATGAGAGCAAGAATTAAAAGAGAAAAGGTCGTGTCAACTACAGACGTTGATTACTCGAAATAATGATAATTCACAGGATTTACTTATCACGAATATACTCTCGTCTGGGAAGATTTTTTTTTTTTTTAAATTCTATTCTGCTATATTTAGTTGTTTTTCCAGCTCACTTGTATTTCTCAATCTCTGTCTTGATATTAGCCTCTCGAGTTACTCAAGAGAGCAAGAAACAATTAAATCCTATTTTGACTTAAGATTGACTTTTCTTTTCCTTGCAAATTCAAATGTTCTTTTATGTATTTCATTTCACCAATCATCTTCTCTTCTTTTTGTTTACTTGTGGTGCTAAAGTGTACTTCACCGATTGTCATTTGATGTACAGCGGACGTTAAGGGCTTGAGAAAGGAAGCACGGTATGATAATAATGTTGATGGAGACAGTATGTTTACTCTTAATTTACCTTCATTACCAGCAGGATTCTCTTTTATCCACCATCATTTTTTTTTTTTAATCTTTTGGCTCAAACCGGCATTTCTTCAATAACCACAGAAATATAAACATAGGGAATTAAGGGAGAAGAAAAGTTACTAAAGCGAATGGAGAATGGTCATCTTCGTTTGAAGAAATAAAATAAAGCAAAAAACTTACGCCTGACCGCTTCGCAAGATGGCATCGACGAATTCCAAGCCGGGAAGTAAGTCGACCGTCCGGGTAGTCCTACACACTGCAGTGTTACGCTGCCATTGATGATGAATCCTTGGTCACAAGTGAGGGTTACTATGGAACCAAACCACGAGAGGTTGGAATCCCATGTGCCATTTTGGACAATGGCAAGTTGGTCGCAAAATCCATATAACACTACAAATAAAGGCAGCCAGGAATAAGCAGAAAATGTATGAGGAGCAAAAACGTACTTTAAGGCAAACCAACTCTATGATGCCTACACAAAATCTGATTATTTGAACCCAATCTGGCAGTTTTCTATTGAAAATTATGTCATCATAACCCAGGGAAAATCAGCACAAGTCAAAGCAGTGACGACAGACCGACAGTAAAAAACAAATGTGGTAGGCAATTGAAGGCATGACAAAAGTATTTCATTTAAACCTACGTTTAATAGTAATTCTATGCTGAGATAAAGGACATGCTACACATTATGTCAAGTGTTTATGATGTCATAAGTAATCCTTTTCCAAAGTGAACTGTGAACGTCCTGCAAAGGGGATACACCACCATGACCACTCCCCTAAATCCGTATTTGACACCTACACGGTTGGAAATGAATATTGAATGTACAATCAGAAAGAAAGAAAGAAAATATTTCTTATCACTTTTGTTCAGCTATTACCATTGAATGCATAATATACAGCACGCTGTAATTTGAGGTCCGCCATGCTTAGACACGACCACTCATGAAAATTAGTTTCAGAAGAAGACAACTCAGTAATTGTCTCTGATGGGACGCACAGACACGCGCCTCGGTGAATGACAGCTACATCAGTGATATTTCTCTGTTCGCGACACATAGAGACACACTCCATGTCGGTCCTCACGTCATGTCTGGAGAATGTCAGAAGTAGAGTAACGACCTGTGTGTCTGTTAATCCGTTGTAGCATCCGAGATACCCAGGTTCTGCAAGGAAAAATACATTACTTACGAATAAAACTTTTCTAGAGAAATTGAAAGAACCATTCACTTGTATACATGGTGTACGTCTATTTAGTTTAACATCTTTATTCCATTTCAATTCAATAGAAAGTTTATTTCCATCATCAAAAAAGGAAAAGAAAGCATGATTCAAAGCGATACAAGTTGTCGATTTGTCTTTCATTCATCTGATAAGAACGGGTTTTTTTCCCGAATACACTTAAAGTATATGCACGAATGATGTCATAAAAAAGAAACATGCACACTTTGTCATGGTAACCAAAAAAATAAGTAATCATGACAACGAAAAACAGTGTTCCACTGAAAAGCCAAGTTCGTAAGACATGGAACACTGGAAACAAAACAACGACAGTACCAGTTTGTTACACCAATAAAATATAGTCACATTAAATTCATTTATATATCATTGCACATTATTGCTCTTTATGATGCTGATACTATAATACTTTCTATGATTTCAGAATGTAAACATATAAAATATATAACATAGCAAATTTGTGGCACAGATTCTATTTGACGGTACATGCCAGGAAAATGTGACCAAAACAATAACTACAACAACAATAACAACATAAAACACAGAAATAACAGAAATGAAGAAGAATGCACACACGCAGTTACTGGACAGCGAAGAACGAGGAAATAGGAGCAGGGAAGAATGGAGAAAGAAAAGGAAAAGGAAAGGAATGGAAAAGGTCTGTGGACACCTTACACAATCTCAAGGACAAATGAAACATGGGGGATTTTTCATAAACGGAGTTAACTGGTATATGTGGAAAGCAAATTATTTCATTATGATTAACTTAACAGATTAACAAAACTTTGGTCCAGTTTAAGCAAATGTATTTTCAGTGTGTACAGTTCTCACTAAGGGAAGATGAAATTAATTGGATTGTATAATGGGATAGCAATGTACATGGCTGTTACGGTGATATAAAGAATAAGATATTTTGGCTAGGTGTTTGCAGTTGTAATTAAACATAAATTGATCAAGTTGAAATACATATAACTCTTTTATTTTCAGGATTTTATGTTCAGGGAACAACGTATCAGTATGTACTCGGATATGAAAGTTAAAAAACAATTCTGAGCGCCATCTTTTGCAAAAGAAAAATTTTGTCTGGTAATGTCGAATATGTATTCCTCAAGCAAGAATTCCATAATTTGAATACGGTAATACCAAACTCGAATAAAGCGTCATCAGAGCAGAATAAAAGGGGTAATATTTCAATCTAATAATTATACCTATGCTATCATTTTCATATAAATGGCGGCGATTAAACTTTCCTCAGAGTTGCACCTACAACAGCACCTTCTTGTGCATTTCTTTGAATGGTTACTATGCTGGGTGGAGTATCATGTTGGAAAGACACACCAAAAGCGTAGTATACTCTCTTGTGAGAACAGGTCTCATCGAACCTCATACACTATGGACATTATTATCATGACACGACTGTTATAATGTTATATCTACTAGTATGTCCAAAATATTGCAAAATCACAATCAAAGTGTGACATAAAACTAAGTTTGATTTTTTATTTAAAATTACGCTTTATTAAACAAATATGAAGTTATGTAAATGTCAAGAATTCGATAGTTAAATAACTTTAAAAAATGAATTTGCAAAGGTGGGTATTTATTGGTATACTGACCACTAGAGAGCAACAATCTCGAAAAATAATCTCATATTAGAGACATTAATTTGATTGCTTCTTCACTTTCTTACTGCAACTGCTACTGTCTTCTTTTGTGTCATTTATTAGCAGTAAGAAGTAGAGCCACTCAAAATATAATTTCATTGAGGTGTCAATTTTATTCATTTTGTCTCCCTCTGCAAAGATATTAATATTCTCTTGCTACACTTTTATTCTTACTTTGTATATTATAAAAGCTGTTTACATAAACTTCACCATTTTTTGGGATGAAATTCTCTTTATATTTTCCTTATACCGCTATACGCATGTGACATCATACACTCTAGTAGTCTTGACATCCAGCAGTGACTTTACAGATACTTTAAAAATTCATAACTTTTGAAAGGATTGTCCGATTTTCCCCAGACTTTCACTGATGTGTTCTACAAATATTGCTGTATTCACTCAATATACATGTATATGAAGGTGGACTTGTCCTTTAATCAGGTGATCTTACAGGCCATTTTCAATTTCAATTTCAATTTCAATTTATTTTCATATTTCTCGATGAAAAAATACATCAAATATAACAAAATTAAATGAAGTACATGATATCAAGCTGGAGATATACATAAAATATTGCAAATATATAGAACATATAGTGGTCGATCTATGAGGTTTGGAATCTGTGAATGAATGCTAAAGAAATATAAAGGAACCTACTTAGAAGCGAGCTTGTTCAGCGTAGGTCCCAATTAAAATCGATTTAAAGATTAAGATGGGGAGCACGGGTACAACAATGACCGAAACATAGAGAAAAAAAGTACAATTATACAGTTATATAGCAAATTCTTCTCTAATGCAGATTTGGGGTCGGATAAGCCACATGCTGTAGGCGGATGAACCATTGTCGTTCTGGCAATAATAACAATATGACTCAATATATAATAACAATAATCACGGTTAAGAAAGTATTAGAAATTTAGACATTGCGTGTATTAAGGAGGGAACACATGCACCTGCAAACCCCCACCCCCCTCCCAAAAAAAAAAAAGAGACATTCAACAACAGTTACAGGGCAGAGAAAATTAAAATACCAGCTGTTCCCTCGCCCCAACTGTCTTAAAGAAGGAAGAATATACAATAGGTCATAAACACAGTGACAGAATTTGAGGGCACAAACAGCTGGTTTAACATGACAACTACCCTGGAGTACACTGCCGTACTTTGGCAAAAGGAAGCAAGTGACAAAAGTGACATTTCTTGTAAAAGAGCAAAATGTGTCTGTCATTTACACTGACGTCAATGGACTATCATGATGGCTTATCTAACATATCTCTTAGTAGGATGAGTGTTTCTGCATGAAATTTGGCCTAAAAGAAGAGCTCATTATGTGAATTAGGAAGACATCAATAACTCAAATTCGGATGGTATGTCACTTGCTTCCTTTTGCCAAAGTAGGGCAGTACAGAACAGCGGGATAGTCCTGTACAGCATTGCTCCAAGTGTTTGAAACTATCATTGAATAAGCTGCAACTTCCTCAAAATTTTTCGTCTGAGTTGTTAAAAATCCATTGACTCGTACTGAAAGACAGAAGCAACCGTGCCTGTGAAGTTGGTGAAACTATACTACAGAGCAGCGCATGGCCAGCTGATAATGGAAAGCTGATGTGTTAGTCTGTAACTGTGTAAGTGTGTGAACATTTTACGGCATAGCCTCACAAACTAGTTATATAAAGGATTGTGTTCTAGAATTCTAGCAACGTTCTCATTGTTACAAATGTCAGGAGTTAAGATGTCATCTCCAGAAGATACAACACAGTGTTATAATAATTTCCACTCCGTTTACCCACCTCGGCATACTAGCTTCACTGCACTCTCGGAGGTGCATTCAGTACTTGCCCATGAGCAGTGTCCCGTGTTCCCCGAATCTGCGAGATTGGAATGTCAAAAACAACAACAGCCAAGCAACATAAAAAATAACCTTTTCCTTGAGTGGGTGTACGATGGATACTCTTGAGAAAAAGAAAACCGACTACGATTATGAGATACGCCGATGTCGTTAGGATTCTGATTTGCATGAAGGTCGAATCTTGTTGAAATGGAGGATAAGAGACATTTTTCATGAAAAAGGATAACTTATCTGTGACTGATTAAGTGTATAATTCATGGCCACATATGGCCTCTTTTAGTTACAATGACAGCATTTATTTTTCTTATCGGTGTTTCTATCATATCATACAGTTTTACACATTATGTACGTATACATTTTATGTTTCTCGTGCCCCAATGTTACAGTGCATATCAGTCTTGTTATTTTATTTCTGTTATAATGATCATCATCATATTCAAATGTTCATAATGAGTGGTTGGTGGTGAAAGAATAGATTCAATAGAAGGAAGTGCAGTAGGATCTTAAAGCTTCTTTCTGATTGCTGTGAGTCAGAAATATGTAATTTCATTGAAAAAAGAAAAACGAGTTTCAATGATTGAAACAAGCTCACAATCCGTGACTACTGCAAAAATTTCAAATTCCCCGCACATTAACATAATTCTGTTTCTATTAAAGATTTTGATCGTAAAAAAACGAATCGAGTACTCTAAAACGAAATTGATTTCCTATTAACACTTATGATTGAGCAAAAACAAAATCGCGTGGTCCAAAACGAAGCTGAGTGGTAATCTGAATGAATGAAAGATTCGAAATGTATACTATTGCTGAATATTAATGACCACTTTACGAACTTGATTGGCAAGTTTGAAACTAATCCTAAGATATCCTATAGGAGCATGACCAGCTGGCTGCTGCAAATAGGAAGCATTATTTGATCAGTTTCAGTTTGTGTGATGATTTTACGTCTATATATTTTGAAATAAGCAGGACAGTAATTAAGCAAAATAATCATCGATTTGAATGAAATATTAACAAATAGGCCCTAAGACTTTATGCTTTTACATTTGAATATAAGAACTATCAATGAACATTTTGATAATCTATTCCATTTGTTAGAAAATCTAAAAGACAATTGTGCTGCAAGGCTTTAACCAAGACATGGCTTTCACAACACTTCAGTAATTCATATACCCTCCCTGACTGTGATTTCATTGTAAATAATAGATTAGAGAGAATTGGTGGAGGAGTCGGAATTTATTTACCAAAGAAATATAATTACCTAGTTCACGAAAAACTTAAGTGTTTGAATAATACAGTGAATCATTTTTCACACAACTTATAATCCCAAATGGTAAAAATATTTTGATTGGTGTTATATACAGACCTCCGAATTCAAGCGTCAATGAGTTCGTGATTTATTTTAAGGATTTATCAAATGATCCTATATTTGCAAGTAAAGATTCGTATCTGGTTGGTGATTTTAATATTGATTTGATGAAGTGCAACTTTTTTTTTTTATACATCACAAGAATTTACAAAATTATTATTGCCCGTCTCTTTTATGCCTAAGATCTCAAAACCCACCCGAGTTACAGAATTAAGTGCCACTTTAATTGACAATATTTTCACTACTGAAACTCAGCTGGAATCAGCTGGTATTGTTTTATCAGATAAACACTGTATTCGATCATTAACCCATATCATATTTGTATCTCCTGTTATTGAAAAATAGATCAAACTATTCCAAAAATTATTTAAGTAAACGTACATTTTCTGAAGAAAATGTTAAGAATTGTCAAAATAGTTTAGAAATTATTGATTGGTCTTTTTTTTATCAAAGTGAAGATTCAAATTTATAATTTAATAATTTTATGCAAATAATGAATATGAATTTAATAGATATTCATATTCCAATACGTAAGATTTAGAAAAAATTATGACAAAATTCCGAGACTTCCTTGGATTACAAAATCAATTTTAAAATTGATTAACAACAAAAATTTTTTATAGGTATAAGCATAACCCTACTGAGCAAAATAATTTAGATTGAAATATGTTACTGTAATTATAAGAATATTCTTACAAATGTTCTTCAAATATATTCAAAAAGGGAACTGTTATACAAATCAACTTGATTTGTTGAAGCATGATATGCGAAATACATGGAAAGTATTCAAAGATGTAATGAATATATCCTAAAATACTTTTTACATTTCAAAACTAAGATGGGGTAACGTTAACAGTGAGAAGTCAATTGATATAGCTGAAACTTTTAATGAGTACTTCTCTTCAACTGGTAAAAATTTAGCGCGGAATATTCTACCGACGCGAAATAACATTCAGTGACTTCTTATGTGCGTCTAACCCCAAATTCAATATTTTTTTGTATCAGCTCAGAGAGAAGAAGTTTTCAAAATTGTATGTGTTCTTTATGATAAGAAAAGTTCTGGTTTTGATGGTATTAATAACCTTTTCCTGAAAAATATTATTGTCAATTTCATTCATCCCCTTGTCCATATATATATATATATTTTTTTTTTTTTGTATTTATCTATCTCGACTGGTGTTGTACCCGACAATATGAAAATAGCTAAGGTTGTTCCAGTGTTTAAAAAGGGGGATAAATGTGATATCAATAATGACAGGCCCATTTCTCTACTCTCAAGTATATCAAAGGTTTAGAAAGAAATATATATGTTAGAACATCTAGATTTTGCCAAGAAAATCATATATTTACTGATTTACAATTTGGCTTTCGTGAAAACCATAGCACATCACATGCTCCTATACTTTCGTTTGCAGAAAAAGCCGCACAGGCATTAAAAAGGTTTTGTCATATTGTAGGTATTTTCCTGGACTTCTCCAAGGCCTTCGACACTTGAAATGAAATACTACTCAGCAAATAATATCATTATGGAATTCGTGGAAAGGCCTTGGAGTGGTTTAGGAGCTACCTATCTGACAGAAAACAATTTGTGACTTTCAACAACATAAACTCTCAGATGTTAGCTGTAAATTGTGGTGTTCTACAAGGTAGTTTCGCGTAGGCCCACTGCTCTTTAAAATTCATATTTATGATTTTCATAGATCTTCGAAATTGTTATCGTTTATCCTGTTTCCAGATGATTCTCATCTTTTTTCGCTCATCCTGATCCTCATACTCTTCTACATACCATGAACTTAGAATTAATAGAAGTTTCACATTGGATTATGGCTAATAAACTTTCCCTTACTATTGCTAATCCAAATTAATGATTTTCAGTAATTCAATAGAAATACTGCCTGGGGACATATTTATCGATGATATTCCTCTTGCGCAAGTCAATAGTATAACATTTCTTGGTATTTGTGTTGACAATAAACTTACGTAGAGAGATCATGTCAATGTTCTCTGTAAAACAATTTCACGAAATAAAGGTATAATTAATAGACTGAAATTCTTTGTACCATCTTCCACTGTAACTATGCTTTACTCCAGTTTTATTTCACCGTATTTGAATTATGGAATTTGAGTATGGCGTTGAGAGTAATCTCTAACTGAAATCCGCGTGCTCATACTGATAATTTCTTTTGTGATTATAAATTATTAAAGATAAATGATTTGTATCTATTTCAGTTGGGTGAATTTATGTTCAAATATAATAAGAAAAGTTTACCACAAATATTTGATCAAATTTTTCGACGCAATGATGCGGTACACAATTATCCTACTCGACGTTCCAGTGAATATCATTTACCATTATACTACGTGCAGTTCTCGCCCAAAATACATTCGTTTTCACTGGCCCGAGGTTCTGGAACAGCCTTCACAATACTCTAAAAGATGCTTTGACATTTCTTTCCTTTAAATGAAAACTGAAAAAAGAATATTTTGTCATCCTCACGTAAACAACCAACTAGATTAAAAGAACATTGTTATTTTCATAAAAATAAATGAATTAATTAATGATAATATTTTTTATAATCATTAAGAGTTTGTGTTTTAAGTCAAAATTGTATAGAGTTTAAATTCTTCCTCATGCATTGGTGACCTTTCCAGATAACTGAATGTAGCCATTGTCTTGTTTTGTTTCTCTCCATTTCCTTGTCATGCCCATCTTTAGTTTTATTTTCTCTCTGTTTCGTCCCTGCTTTCATTCTTATCCTTGTCATAGTCCTTTGTTTCGTATTTTCTGATTATTTCGCCTGACATCATGGTATCAAAATTTTCATACATGGAGTCGTTGACGGATCTTGAGATGCCCTCACCTTCCATAGAGTAATTCACAAATTCTACAAGCTACGCTTTTGTTGTGATTTCCTCTTTTCCGTGTTATAATTTAAGATTATATTGCTTACTTGTTTATTTATGCGAACCAAAGTTGATATCATTATATAGTCATTGTTTGTTGAAACTTACCTGATTCAAAGTTCCTTTAAATATCATGTACTCATGAGAGCATTATGTATATTACTTTGTATTACTTTATGTGGAAATAAAATCATTTTGAATTGAATTTGAACTGAAAAGTCAAAATCAAATTAAAAAAGACGATAATGTCAAGCGCTCTCCCCTGATATCACATCTATACAAATGTACCAAGTGACCGATAGCAATCCATAATGTTCCAGTGTTCTCTCCAGCATTCAAAAAAAGAAAAATCATGAATTTCAACTCTTGGTAATGTAAGGCCACAAATATATTTATACTTCTTGAAAACCTCACTGATGGCATAGAATTGTGTTAATCAAACATAAGGACAAAAAGATTTACTTTGTTGACAACCTGTGGCATTAATCCAGTTGGCTGCCGGTGAATTTGGAGGCATCCTATCGCTGGAAAATGTATGATATGCTGGGAAGCCAAGCTCTCCACAGATCGAATCAGCAACCTGTTCAGTAAATCCTTCCTCGCAAACAAAGCTGTTCGTAGCTGATCGGAACACAAAGCCTTCGAGAGGAGAACGTTCTCCGATGAGTTCTACAGAAGGAATATCTGTGTACCAGAGTGTAGAGAAGTTTTTCGAATTAACGACCCAAACAATTCGGTGTAAATATAATTACAGGTTCTCTCGAGCAATTTCGAAAAGCTGTCACTCATTTTCATGTTACGTGCACTTAAATTAATATGTTTGAATCAGTGCAGTAACTCTGGTCCAGGGGTTTCGCGTTAAATGCTTTCAAATTCATTTTTAATGTGTTCACAATAATTTGATCTTTTTGTTTTATCTATGGTTGTCATAATGCGCTGTGATCTTCATTTTACGTCTTTATTTGCATCATCATGTGACGTGGACATGCAGACATTATTTAACATTCAATTTAAAAAGCATTAAAAGTGATGTACTTTTTAATGCATATTGTAGATGTTTAATTTGAATATTCATTTTATGAATTTGTTTGCTAATAAGCGAAATCGAGTATCCGGTGAGAGCTGGCGACAGGTTCAGACGAAGTTGAATATTCAGTGCCGAAAATGTATCCGCATTCAACACTGTTCAATGAATTGAAATGTGCAAAGCAATTGCGAAATTGGTTGCCAAATTAATACATCTGAACGAAGAAAAACGATTTTGAATGACGGTATTTCGACGCCTGATGAGCAATCATGCTGAACGTAAATGCTTCAAATAGGAACTTGAAACAATTGGCCTCGAAAAATCTATATTTTCACTGTCACATTTTCTCTGGCTCTCCAGACGAATGAGACATTTTGCCCATAACCATGTTTTCATTTTCTAACAGCTACTTTTTGAGTTTCCCCTGTACCATGATATTGGGTAGGCCAATACAGCAAAAAGTCAAAAGTCTTCAACATATATAGAAGGCAACACTTTTGCATGCAGTACCCTCTTCATGAATACACTCTAAGGTGAAGTCATCGGAAATTAAAGGATCGTTAAATTTCTACACCAGCATGATAATAAAGGCAATTGATGTAATTTAAACACGCACGTCTAATTTAAATAATGTGTTTACGGGGCACGCAAGATATTGTTTTGTTGTTGTTATTTTTTTTTTGTAAGCTGTCAAATATCTGAAAATGGACGGTGGACTGGCTACATTTCTTAAATGTCTTACATAAAAAGGACGAGAACAACTATGTATTTATAAATCTCTTTGTAGGATCAGTTGTGGCCTTACTTTGTCCCTTGTGAACCGCGAATGGGTTGGGAGCCCTGACTACGTAAAGAGTGTGTCCCTACTCAGGATCACTGCCAGGTATACATACGATGCGTGAGATAGAGATACTTATGATATTGATTACACATTATGTGAAGCAACAGATTTTGCACACACTTTTGTCCGTATAATATGTACGTTGCCATGATTTTCGAAGCACCTAGCATGCTCGAAGAAGGTGTTGCAGATATATTGCAGATTGTCATGATTCGAACCGCTAGCATTTTCATACAATTATTGTTTGTTACATTGTGTGTTGCGATAAATGGTGTTATTTGCGAGTGAGCCTGACGAAGGAACTGCCAATTCTTTGTGTTTTTATTTGCCAAAAACAGAGAAATCAATCCATTTTCTCATAGTCCATTTTATGAACGAATAGGTACAACAAATACATGAAGTATTTGAGCATCTCCAAGTGAAAAAACAAATCTCAGAGAAAGTTTAGATATACTTTATATGTAAAGTAATTTCATATGAAGAGTTTGAATCGAAAACCAGATATTTTCAATGACAGTAAATTCGGTACATAACAAGAATATTTTCGCAGATACAACAGAGATTATCACATTTTTTAATTATTGTCTTAATTTCAGCAGCTTTAATCTCAGTTATATTCAATTCAAACAATGATATACAGTTTTGTTTTGTTTTTTTTTTTTGCATGAAAACCTTAAACAGTTAGAGGCTTCCTTTCTGCAGTGACTGCTCAATGACCACACAAAAACTGATTTACTTAAAGACACGTGGTCTTTACAGTTAGGTTCGAGTCAACAGCCATGTGGAAAGTTATGTTCAATATCCAAGATAACATGTTCACCAAGTACAAAGTTATTAACGTATCTCCATGAGGTAAAGAAACAACACTGTAAAGACCTAAATATTTTACATATTCTCCAAGTTGTACACTGTCTTGTAGAAAGTCTCTTACTTAGTTTCCCAAGAAAAAAAAAAACAAATTAAGAAAAATTATGTAACGACCACATTGTCAATTTGCTCTGTCTTTCATGAGATAGTATGAGATTGTTATGCACACTCTGTAACTGTTTAAAAGTTTATTCCAATAAAATAAGAAACTTAACTTTGTCATTAGATTTAGATTTTACTTACACATTACAATTCCGTTATACCGACTATGTGTTTCCTATTTAGTCTTTTCACTCTGTTTTTACAGCTATCGTTTTGATTTACTTTGTTTGTGAAACCACTTGTACCATTTGGTGTTTTCATGCTCTGTTGATAGTGAGATTATTAATGACAACACGCATAACTTTCTAACACACTGTACTGTTATGTATACGTTAACATGAACTTAGTGAACATGCCTGATGTGTTGAACTGGATATACAGGTTGGTGAACAGTGAACACTGAATATGCTTGTGACAAATTTACAACGCATATGGTGTTTGCTCTGTGGCTAGGCCACTGCTGGCAGTCACTGCAGATGAGATGAGATTTATACTCTTTCGTACATTGCACGGAGATGAAAACGTTTAGCTAATTCACAAATGAATTAAGCTCTACTTTTTCTATTTGCTTTATTATTCCTGTATTCAGTCTTGAGACTATTACGTAAACGTGATATGCCGAATTATGGAACGGCTGTTGCAAAATCTCAATTGTACCTCGTCACTATAAGGAAACAGATTTCGTTATAGTAAAGATATTTAGGTGAATAAACAAACTGCAGATATAACTGAAATACTTTAAGGTGATATTTGTCTGTTTTTGTGAGTGATGTAATTACTTTTTATTGTTGAAATCGTTCAATATTATACAGACCACTCCACGGTATAAGGATACATTTAATGCAGTGTAACACTCGGTATTGATATTATCAGAACATTCATACAAACTGCATACTAAATTCACATTAGACAAGTGTTAAGGAGGGTTTGTGGCTGTGTCTAATCAAAATCAATAGAGGAGTTACCTTCTACACATGATGCTTCGATGTTCACTCTTAGTGGATAGAGGTATGTACGTGCTTTCTCATTTGATGTATATAGTCCCAGTCTCAATTTGTGGCCGAGTGAGAATATGGGCGGAGACTTGGCGAAATTCAAAAGTACAACATCGCGTTTTGTGGCCGATATCTCATCCTTCACGGTTACTTCAACGCTCTGATAAGCTAAAGATTGCAGCCGTAGGACGATTCTCTCCCCGTCAGGTGCTTCTATATCCCACCTGTCGGAAATTACCCGAATGATTGAGTCTGCCCTGATCTTTACAGTGAAATCAGTGGTCGAACAGCCGAATGAGTGATCTGCTGCAGTCAGGGGTAAAAGATGCATTGAGAGAAAGTTATGTTGAAGGAGTAAAAGTATACATCTATTAAATCCCCATTAATTTTCATCGACCAAGAGAGAGAGAGAGTGTGTGTATGTGTGTGATTTGGGGAAAGACTCACAGAAAAAAATGAGAGGTACAAAGGTATCACGTTTTAGAGGTCATTAATTTAGGCGTGAGTTTGTGGGGTTTGACAAACACGTGTTAAACCCATATCGGTAGCTTGCCTTGCTAAATATAAGTCGAATTATGGTAAACCCTTGTATGATATCCTTTTTACACCGGACATCATTTTTACACCGGACATCATTTTTACCTCGTGCATCAGTTTCCCTACAGTAACTGCAAATGATTGTTAGTTTACATACATATACATATATACTGTACATGTAGTTGGTTGAAAAAAAAAAAAAAAAACTCATGTGAAATACTTTCTTATAAGCAGCTGCAAGTTCTGGAGTTGAACTAACCACAGATGTGAGACCCCCATTTGAAATGTTTTCATCGCCTCTGCATTTAAGCCTATCAAAAAAATGTATATGAAACGCATGGCTACTTACTATATACATCAGATGAACTTTGCCAGAAAAAGGACAGTATGACCATCACGAACATCCACGTTTTCAAAAGGAAAGCCATAACTTCTTTCTACATGCTAGCTGTTGGATAAGCGCATAGTCTGAGCAGGAATAATTATTTCGCATCAATTTCGCGGCTAAATTTTGTTGCCTAGAAGATGAAGCGTGTCCCAGCAAGTCCGAGCTAATCGTTAAGACTACAGAAAAGATATTGCCAAAGGATCTCGACCGCACCCTGTTCTGCGCTTGGTTGCTGCGCATGAACATCCCATCTTCTGTTGTGAGTCACGTGATATGATGTGATGGCCAATCATTCCTGCACTTCATGTCGCGCAAGCTGAGAGAAATGAAAGCGAAACTCAACTCTTCAGTTTAATTCAAAGTGTAATTGAATGCATACGATCAATTTGGATAGCTATAGCGGTTTTCTATGAAGTGGGGAAAGAAAAGAGTTCAAGAACTAATAAGTTAAATGGCCTTCACAGTAACCCATTGTTTGCGCGAACCCTATAATAGCCTACGTAGATATGGTGAGGAAGTACCACCAGGAGTTTGATCTATTCATAGTTATGTCCCTATTCTATACATGTATATACAACATGTGTGAAAGGTGTGTTTTCAGTGCTAGACCCCTGGGCCGTCGGATCTTAGTAGTGTGTAGGTGAACGAAAGGATGAAACGATAGACGTAGCTTGAATCCTCACAGTTTGATTTTTATTCTCAAGCTCTCGGGCTCTGCCCTTTATCAAGAGATGTGATGTACGATTCACATTTGGGCTGGTTGCAAGCCGGCAATCAGTTGGCAACCGGTTGCGGGAAACATTTAGTGATGATGGGTGGAGGTAGGCGTGCTGAAGTTAGGTTTGTATGTGCTTAGATAGCAGCTCAGTACAATGTATATATATATATATATATATATATATATATATATATATATAAATGTGAAGTGGGCTTGGCCTCGTACGTGGTGGGTACTGCATCATTGGTATATGTGTAAACGGAAGGAAAACTTGCAGTATAGACGTTGCAGTGATGTTCAGTCTTGCCTTTATTCCCCGAGCTTTCGGCTGTTTCACCAGCCTTTTTCAAGGGCTTGATAACTGCCTACATTCCGTTTGATTGGCTTCTTGTTATTACTATTTCTATTTCTGTTCAAATGCATGCAAATTGGTTGCTATTTTGCTTTTATGTTATGTCTCATCAAGCCCTTGAAAAAGGCTGGTGAAACAGCGGAAAGCTCGGTCAATAAAGGCAAGACTGAACATCACTGCAACGTCTATACTGCAAGTTTTCCTTCCGTCACACACACACACATAATTATATATACAATGAGACGATAGACTCTATCGTCTCATCCTTACTCTAACCTACACACTACTAAGATTCGACGGCCCAGGGTTTGACAACTGAACACACACCTCTTTCTCTCTCTCTCTCTCTCTCTCTATATATATATATATATATATATATATGTGAAGAAATAAACCGTTGGTGAATACAGCATGAACTTTGTTGCAGCTTTGTTACTTATATATATATTATATATATATATATATATATATCTTGGAATTTTCCACGTGTTGGACTTCGAATGTTGTAATTATTAGAAGAAAGAGTCTCAAGTACGCCATGGATCCAACGATTACAAAAAAAAAAAAAATTTTGTAATCGTTGGATCCATGGCGTACTTGAGACTCTTTCTTCTAATATATATATTATATATATAGTGCATGAGGCTGAATGCACTATAACAATATAAGCACCGACAAATTCTGAATTTGCCCCGAAGGACAGTTATATTCAATGAGGCCGCAGGCCGAATTGAATATAATTGCCTGAGGGCAAATTCAGAATTTGGAGGTGCTTGGTACTTGTTATAGTGCAATAAGATGTCATGCACTATGTGATATATATATAAAATAGCATACATACCCAGGCAAGATAAGCCTAGATCATTTCTAACAGTTACACGTGTCTACACAAGCAATAATACCAGTTTCTTTCAACCCGTGTGGACAAAATCCTGAAGATCCAAATTCAACTATAGAGTCTAGGGTCTACGTGGTTAAATCTAACGTTTTCTAGGCCCTACGATAGGTTAGGTCTAGGCCTGTAGGGGCCCTGGCCTAACGATTTTATACTAGATCTACCTACGTACACTGTACTGTACGTCACTTACGAGCGACAGAGCTAGTTAACACTTGACCCTACACTAGGTCTACCATGGATCTAACAGTAACACTAACAGTAACACGTTAGACGCCCTACTTACTGCACTGTGGGTCCAGGACCAGGACTAGATGATGTTTTTTAGGATTAGGGATCTACTGGCTCGTGCCAGGCCCCATTGCTACACATGCGGATTCCGAGAGTGTGTTGTGAATGTCGTAGTAAAGTTCATAGCGCAGCGTGATCAAAGAGCGCTTAGCGTATACTGTACACACCACACGCTGCCCATTTCCACGGCGCACTTCCGCGTAGAATGTACGGAGAAAGCGGCACAAATCTTGGGTTGACTTGCTCAGTAATATCCGTCGGATTGATTCCTTTTTTCAGAACAGTAGGAGTCCAAAATTCGTAGGGCGTATTTGATGGCATCCTTTGTGTCCTTATTGTCTAAGATACTGTTTATATAGATCAGTCTCTCTAAAAGTAGCGAACCTGTTCATTTCAGCTTCCATGTTTAAATCTACCGCTGAAAGTCTAGTCCCACACAGATAAGTTGCTGGCGCGATGGCATAGCCAGCCTGCGAGAATTGAGAATAACGATAATATCGAGCATATCGCGGTTGTGGCGCAATCGCGTTGATAAGGTGCGGGATTCAAGTACTCGATGATTAAAATGAGGGAGCAAAAACCGATATCAAATCGATAGTGGGTTATCGTTTGCAATCGTTATATTTTGCGTGCACTATAACTTTTGTCATGCACTGCCGGCCTGTATCATAAGTATGTATGCTATTTTATATATATATATATATCATACTCATTGTCATTTCCTTATGACGTAACATTGCACTATTGCCAGGATGCGCGCTGGTTGCATAGGATGCCTAGCATTGATGCGATAAAGCGCGCATCCTTGGCAACACGGTTGCAACTATATTGTTATGGCTTAATTTTGTTATTGTTCTCTCAGTATCAACACTTGAGAAAGGGCGGCGAGACGCTCGAAAATTTGTGTGCAGAAATAAACCGTTGGTGATACAGCATGAACTTTGTTCCAGTTTTGTTACTTATCTTTATATCTATACAATGTATACATTATATCATATGATATCTCCATGTTTAATAAAAATATGTATGGCTGAGATGATTACTTCCCACTTTTTATAGGGTCGGCAACTGGGTGACATTTTTTTTTATCTCAAGTGATATGAATTACTTGATAAGAGATAATATCATCCCTCATTTATTGTACAAGTTTAGGCCATTATCACTAAATGTAATAAACCTCGCTTTCTTAGTTTTGTTTAATGCTTTTTGATGGTAACAATTTCGGAGAATGAAATTGCTGCAGACAGGAATTCTCTGTCATTAGAAGTCGATTAATTGACATGGAGAGGCAATGAGTAGTATAATAACACGTGATGCATTGTGTGTGCGTGTGTGTGTGTGAGTGTGTGTGTGTGTGTCTTGGTGTGTAATATGCAATGATATGGAAAGCTCTTTTATTACCATCTTGAGAAGCGACAGGATTCACATACCCGGCATAATCTGAAACTACAGCCAGACAAATCTTCAAGCGAAGGGAAACAGATACTTACAACAGCGATCCCTCAACTGCAGCAAGTAGCCCTTAAATTAATGCCTCATAGCTTTTCTTTTTCTTTTCTGCAAATGTGTGTGACTCCCCTGCTGGGCGGAGACGAGATAGGAGTGTATAGTGTATATCATTTTCTTCATATAATATAAAATGTGAAAACTCGGTTTTTTAACGTCCATATCTAACCATGACGGCCTTCGGATTTAAGCAAAACTTAAAATGTCTCCAACATATGAACGTATTAAACTATCTATCAAATCCACGAAGACTCACGAATTAAGCATGAAATTCCTCTCCCCCCCCCCCCCCCCTCTCTCTCTCTCTCTCTCGCGTCAGCAAGGTGAAGCATTGACAACCAGGAAGACAATATCACTGGGCCAATACCCTTGGGTTAAACTGGTCATTTTAGAATTTAAAATGGTATTTGGGACGAAATTTAGCGTCTATCCAGCTGGCTCGAAATTGAATGTCAACTTTGAGTCGTAAATTGAATGAATTTCTCTCTATTAATTGAATGAAATAGAATTTAGAAAGAATGACAGGAAACCAAATTGAATGCTCAAGAATTATAATGAACCGCGAGAATAGAGCAGTGATCAACGTCGCTTGAATTTGAAGGCCTTTTCATTAATTCGAATGCAAATCTGACGAAATTTGGCGGGAAAGCCTATATTAAAGTGAAAAGGTCCGAGGTCCCTATTTTTTATAGAAATGGTCAGATTAGAAGTTAGGAGTATTATAGGATAGGTTGGTACTGTTACAGTACGAATTCAAATGGTAATACTAACTTCAAAGGGACCTATAAACAAATGTTCAGCTCTCTTTATTTTCATGATCCTCACTAGTTAGGTGTATAGCTTTTCCCCGTCAATTTCATAATTTTGTCATTATTTTGTCATTCAAATCTACCGTATAGGAACATACATTTCATCAATGAGCATTCAAATTCCTTTTAAATTCAGCCGGCGTTGCGCGCCGCGGCGATGGAATCTCGAATGTAGATGATGCATTGTACTAGAAATAGTCATATATAAAAAAACAAAAAAACAAAAAGAACAAAAAAAAACTTGGCCTCAAATTGAATATCTCCTTTACTGATCATATTTCAAACAATAACTGCATTGCCATCCCTTGTTTCATTTCCGTTCATTCACTTATAACAGAGTAATGTAATACACTTCACACAAACGCACACACACACATACACTGCAGATATATATCTATATGTATATATATATATATATATATACACATATATATATATATATATATATACATATATATATATATATACATATACATATATATATATATATAACACTATCTCTTCATGACAAGCTCATACACCTAATGAACTGTGAAACTACACCTTGCATGTAGTGTGAAGAATATGAACCACTTTATTATTTGAAAGTGCACCATGTGTGATTAAAAACTTCCACTTTCGGGCTTTAGAATACACTTGCCTTTCATAATGTATGTTTGTGTGTTCGTGCAAGTGTGTCTTTTAGTGTTCTTCGTCTGATCAAAGCTGCAGTCATTTTTTCCTGGAAAGATTGATCAGTACAGATGTAATTTGTTCTCTTTTTGTTGTATCATCAGATAATAGATACACAAAGAGATGGCAAATATGTTTAAAGAGGAAAGTGTAACATATGGCATGTATTTCAATATACATGATATAAAGCATAGATTTTTGGTACTTACTCAATGGAGTGAATTTGATATTACGATGTAAGATGCATTACAATAGTGGAATTAGTCGTAACTATTGCAAGGCATTTCTTAAAAGTCTGAGGTAATGTTTGTGTGTAAATCGCCAGTAAGAAGGAAGCGCATAGTATGTACAATCAATATCATCGGCTGTGACAATGGTTCGTGTCATTAAATTTTTTTTTTCGACGTTTACAGTACGTGAGATTAAAAAAAGCAAGCTGGTTTAATCATATAATCATGCTTGATGCAGGATACAGCTTGCACATTGTGTAAATGAATGCAGTTGTACAGTAAGCTTACATTATATTTTACAAGTCAAGCAATAGTGACATTAACCACGAACATAAATTAATTCAAGAAATTGTTGATAACTGCTCGCACTTTTGAAATATATTGAAACCATATTTTTGCAAAACGAGAAACTATGCACTAACAAAAGGGCGATATAAAAACGGCAGGCAATGATATTTTATATTTGAAACTGTTGTAGAACATCAATATATATATAAAACGTCAGAAATATAAAGTTATCTGAAATACTTTAATTATCGTCGTACTCGACAATGCACAATTTAACCTGTGAATTTCGATCAGTTTCATCATACATTCAACTGCACCTAAGTGGAAGTGGAAGTGTAAAGAAAAAAGAAAAAGAAAAGCGAGGCTGGAGAAATTATGTTTTAGATGAGGTTTTAAAACATTATACAGGGAAAAAAAGGTGACAGAATTAAAGAATTTAACAATCTACCGCTCAAGCCATGAAATATACCTTTAATATCTATTTCTCGTAATTATAGCACCTAAACCGTAACTGATATACAAAGATTCTGTAAAGTACAATATCCATCGTGACATTGAATGACTGTGCTCTTTTATTAATTCAGCATGTACGTACTTAATAATGACACCAAAACATTGCACATAAAACAATGTACTTTCAAAGAAGTGTTGGAATGAGGAAATGTCATCGTCTATCAATCAGGAAACAAATCACGGTCCAATCGTGTATTAATAAATTAGTGAATGGCACAGCACGATTACTCGTTTCCATTAGACATGAAAACAAAATTCATCAATTTTTTAATAAATAAAACAATCAACATGGATCATTTTCTTTGGATTAAAGTAGTCAGCCCTTGACATGATCGATTCATAATAATGCAATGGATACAGAAAACAAGGTAGTTTTCCATAGAATCAAAACAAAGACATTTTCAGGTGTTCCTAAAATTTAGCCCTCAAATAAAAATAATTAGCTGCACAAGAAATCTCGTTGGCACAATATTTTTCCAGTGAAGGGCAATTATTCCTGGCTGGAAACTGGTCTTCGACGACATCATTTACTTCGATAACGAGAACGCGAACATGTCGTTGAATCTCGTCAGGATCGAACTCTCCTATGATGTCATATCTTCAAACTTCTTCAAAGTTCTGGGTTACTAGAAATGGTCTCGTACATTGGTGGCTTGGCGTGAACGTGTGCCTTGTGAATCACTGCCCCTCGAGAAGTTTCATTTTCATACAGAGGTCTCGGGCAAGTTATCGTCTTTGACAGCAAACTGATCATCGATAATTTCACCAGCATTTGCTTCGAGCACAAGGTACCCATCTTTGTCTACCTCTGGCTTTTCATTTGGTTTGCTTGAGTAGATGGATACAGAATATAATGGATCGTGCGCACTCAGCCCTAGGCACTTGTGTGCTTCAGTCTTACCTACATTCAATACCTCATTGACATAATGTGGTTCTAGGAAGGTAGATGATTGGTCGGAAGTTGTTGGAATGTCCTCGTAAATTGGTGACTGAATGTTTCTAGATCCAGAACAGTCTCCTGCAGCTCTGGAAAGTAAATAACCGTCTTCATCAATATCCTTTTCGTCTTCCTCAATATCTGTGGACTCCGCAAATGTGACGTCCTCCCTTTTTTCTTTCTTTGCCGTACGTGACATGTCAATGTATTGCTCTTTTTGAGCATCAATAACGTCTTCACCATTTTGCCTCTCAATGTCGTGGAGGGGCAGTGAGCTCTTGTCTGCTGAGCTTCTCATTTTTGTTCTAGGAGTGTAATCCTGCAGAGACGAATAAAGAGTTGCAGAATACTTCAAAATGTGTCTTATGTGGTATGATTTTTATCAATAAAATTGTCTCCGTCTGTGCAAATGTATTTGTAAGATCGCAACTGTAGATCGATTTACATTTCAACAATCAGGTTGGAAAAGGTAACCAGCGAGAGTCGAACCTGTCAGCTACTGCCTTCTGTGTAGCGAGACTACTACCAGGCTATCCCCGATTACCGGTAGTGACACGATGAACTTGGAACTATACACAGGCTCTGAAATTCCGATATTGCTATGTTGAATAACACAGCCCAGGGTGATTAAGGCTTACTGAAAGAAATGAAGAGATTTTTAAAGCAGGGGGTAAGAGAGCGCTATGACTTTTATGATGTTCATCGATAATTGTCAACTGGGCACACTTCCAAGTTCATTGTGTCACTGCCGACAACCAGTGATACCGTTGTGGGAGTGTCGGTGCGCAGAAAGAAGTAGATGATAGGTTTGAAATCTTACAGTTTTCTGTTTCCGACATGTTTGCTAAAAATACAGAACAGAAAATTGATCAATATCATAAGCACATTATTTACTCCTATGCTTTAAGAAGTTCTTATATTTACTTCCAAACTTTACTTTAGTTTATTACTTACTCGTTTACTTTATACACGAACACTTGAATCTAGCTTTGCAGCCACACGCATACAAAGATTACCCATGAGGCTTTTTTTGTTGTTGCAGTCATAAATGTTTTCATTTTTGTGTGTCCGTAACCATTTTAACAAGATTCTTACGAACTATGTGCCCGACCAATTGTGTGAGGATATGGTTGTTAGAATGACTGTCCCATTTCATTTTTTTTTTCACATGATACCTTCTTAAAGTTTCAAAATTACGCATCTTATCTTTATATGGCACTGACGATTCACCCAAGATGCATTTTGAAAGACAGGTTACGCTATATAGTGGATGAGGACAGTGTAATTGAAATTATTGATTGTAATTCAATAAATCTCTCAGCTATTGTAACGAAGTTACTTCTTACCTTATCACAATTGCAAGGTATGGTGGTGAACCTTTGGAGGATGCAGGTTCCAAAAAGCACGAGAACTAATCCGACAACTATCGAACTTGTAATAGCTATTTTTCGAAGGCATCCGACCCATGCTGCAACAGGATGACAAATTGAAATATGGTAGAAGAGCTCTATTAACCAAGACGAGGTCAAAGATTGTTTTGTTTTGTTCTTTTTTTTTAACACAGAAAAGCACACGTTTATAAGAAATATAAGGAAGTAAATAGGATAGCATGGTTCCCTGCACCGTGTGGTAAAACAGGCAAAATTCTTTTGTCCAGTACAGGGCCATGTGTTTGTCTTTCCTCCCAAGGATGTTATCTTTTTTGAGAAGACGAAATGGCGTCAATCAATTATTCCTTTTCCATCTCCAGAATGGCACTCGATATGAAATGAGACATTCTTTTATTGCTGCAGATAACGAAAGAACCTGGACAGGGTTGCACACTAACCCATTAGTGGTATGGTTTTCTACTGGTCCGACCGACAGGACGGACCAGGAGGTACCCAGTTTTCCACGTTTCACTGGTCCATTCCTGAAAAAGTTACTGGTCCAGCAGGGATATTTACTGGTGAGGGACCGTCAGACCAGTGCCAATGTACATCATGAATGCCAATGGGATTTTGAAGAAAACCTAAAATACGAGCCTATTCAAATTTTGCCTAGGGAAAGCAATGAAAGTTTCATATGTTTCTACAAAAAAGGGGTTATGATCACAACCGCATAATTTTCGCTAAGGCAAGGATGATGATGCCACCAACTTACAATTCTTTCATTTGTTTACGCGGAAACAAAAAAATCAATAAAAAATTATACGAATTTGGTCGATAATAGAGCAAGTGCGACGTCTAGATCGTCATTCGGAAAAAAAAAACCCAGACAAACCACAAATAGATAAAAATCATCACGCCCAGAGCCTGGTAATTCAGAGAAAAAAAGCAACAACAACGAAATGGTTAATCAAGACACAAAGTCGTTTTTTTTTTTCGAGTTCAAAAAGCAACAAAGAGGATTAAGGTAAAAGTATAGGTTTGGGTAGACGCAAGAATTCTATCACCATTCCATATATCTTCTCTTCATCTTTGCTACATAGTTTCTCGATGGAGAGGTGAAGACACCCGTCCTGTCATTGCCTTCTTTCAAAGATCCACTCATATCCCATTCCAAGCTGACTTTTGCTCGAAGATCTAAGATCTCTTTAATCAAAACACGTTTCATCGCCGTTTACCTTTTTTTCTCAATTTCCAAAACTTCTTCCCTGTAAAATGCCTTTCCCAACTTCAGTAGCAATAAAGTCGGCTGAAATGAGTATGTCATAATGCCTAATAATACGTACAAACACAATTTTACAAGAAAGGTCTCATACATAACACTTGCCTTAGAGGCCCCCAAGAAAGCAAAAAACGATTCTTGACATAAACTTTCAAAGAAAGTATAAGCACGTATGTTCGCCTGAGGAACTCGATCATATTTTCTTTTTACAATTATGTCGGTGATAAAGGTATCAGTTCAAGCATTTTCTTTTCACCTGGTCGGCAAGATATTAAACAAAATAAGTTCTTCTAATGCTGAGATGATGGCATGATGGTGATATATTTTGAGGACTTACTTTCGATTCCAACGATTGGTTGGCAAGATGGAATGGATGCGTTCCAACCTGGCGAATATGTCGATGTGTTTTCGTCTGATGATGTCATACAAAGCAACATCGCACTACCATTGACTCTGTAACCTTCATCACAATCCAGGGTTACTATGGATCCAACCCGAACGGTGTCTGAATCCCAATTTCCGTGCGATATTTTACCTGGATGACCACATTTCGACACTTTATCTGGAACTGAGAGAATGATCGTAACAAACATTTTAGGCGTGTTGTGACAAGAGTTAGGCTTCGGCATTGTTTTATTTCCATTGTGATGCACATGGTGTATACGCATGGATAATTGAAAGATTCGTTTTCTCTTTTTTTTTTTCTTCTGTTTTTAGGTTAGGGGATGGAGGGTGGTTTCTTCTGTTTTTAGGTTAGGGGATGGAGGGTGGGGAGTGAAGATGAGGAGAGCTTATTTCAATTGTAATCAGAACAAGGCAGCTTCCACCTAAACATTGACGAAAAGTACATAATTAATTCGAAGGTGTATATAAGTTACGGAATGGCTGAAATGTCAGCACACTTTTGCCGTTTGGGTTGCAAGGAAATATTGCCAAACAAATGCCCAAAACAGAATCCACAATTGTATCTTTGAAATCTTAAAATTTCAATCTCCATTTTGATTTCAAGTTCAGTTGCAGTTCTGTAACAACGTTATTCATCCGTGATGCCTTCAGTCCTTCATATGATGTAAAGCCGACACACATTGGTTCAAAATGATTTCACAAAACATAGATAACGTTTTTCACTGGACAGTCTTACTTTTCTAGACGGCATACGCAGATTTCATGCGATTTGATGCAATAATTTTGTGAACATGAACATCAATTTCCAAATGCGAGCATTGCATTTCCTACTCGTGCATTCAAATTCACGTGATAGTTATGTGATAGTCCCGGTGAGCTTGTTTGGAGCGTTCAATTTCATTTTCAGGCGATCGAGTTCCTACTTCGTGCGATCAATTTAACGAGGAAAATGGAGTACACTTTTATAAGAAAGGAGAATTTGCATACACAACCAAGGAATGCTTAAATATTATGTAATTACTATTGTTTAAAGGTTCTACATTGTTCTGTGTACATGCATTCTTCGTTGTTCATCACGAGAAATTCTAAAGTGTAAGGTCCAATCAGCGGTGTATCCAAACAACACAACGACAATCTAATCATTTATTTCGTGCAAAACACAAACCACAAAAAGACACATGATACACGGCCTTAAACTTAGACCCCCTTTACAGTGCGAGGCTCGGCCGCGGCTCGGCCGCGGCACCCAGCCCCGCTTCAGTGTAAACGCGCAAAAGGCCAAATGCGAGGCCAAAATTGGCCTCGCATTTGGCCTCGCTCTGGAGGTGGTCTCTGCCGCGGCCGAGCCGCGGCCGAGCCCGGCCTTTTCTTGGTGTAAACGTAAACTGGGCCAAAAAATGCGCGGCCAATTTTAGTCTGGCTTCCAAACCCTCTGCCTGTACTATTTCGCTGTTCAGGATATTAACCCCCTCAACGTCGAAACTAGTATAGTTTAAGGTGATTTTGTCCTGCAAAGGATTTTTATCTTCGGCAAAGGCCTTTGCCCGAACGGCGACTTCGTCGCCGCGGAATTCATTTGGCAAAGGGTCTGAAAACCAGAGAATACCAAATTGCATTTGTTTACAAGCAGAGCGCCACTACGACAACAGTATTGAAAGGTTTGAATCAAAAGCGCGGCCGAGCACGGCAGTGTAAACGGACAAAATTGCGGGGCCCGGCCTCGCAATATTGAGGCTGGGCTCGGCCGCGGCTCGGCCCAGCCTCGCACTGTAAACGGGGTCTAACTAAATTCCGGCCTTCTTTTAAATTGAATGCAGCTATTTGGAACATGGTTGCTATTCATTTGACGAATTTTAATGATCGACGAGATTCCGTCGCCAGCTTGACATGAATATGAATGGTCATTGCTGAAATGCGTACTCCTCTCTCAAATTTGAATGCTCCGACACTGTCCGATAGTAAATTTGAATGCTCCAATAGTGAATATGTATGCTCCGATAGTGAATTCGAATGACCTGACTTTGAATGTGATTGCTGATACAGTGCTGCGAGCGTGGAATGCGTGAAATTGAATGCTCGGAATAGGAACTTGAATGACAAAAGTATGAAATTCACCAGGAAAACCTTTATTTCATTCAAGTACACATACCTCATTTATCTTATTTTTTCCCCGTTTTCATGTGATAGGCCTAACAAACTATGACACTTTCATGATTTCAAAACCAATCAGATCTCAAACCGTACATGTAGGTCTAAGAAGTAGCTCTGTGACTTAACATTATCTTTTTTAAACATAAAATTATATATAATTGTTTGAAAAATGAACGCACCTATATATACACCAATCTCCGCTTTTCTTTTCTCTGACTTATTTCTTTCTGTACTTACAGTCCATGCATTTTATTTTTCCGGAGTTTCCTGCAATTTTTCAGTTCCACGAGACTATGAGGAAATGTTCTAGACATTATTTGTGAGGACTATTGTCAAAACAATGTTGCTGGATATCAGTAATATCATTGTCATTGGTAGTGTATTATACGCGAATATCGCCCTATTTAGTCTATTACGTAATCATGTAACCTACCATGAACTGTATATTCAGGGAGGTGTTACAGAGATGGAGTGGCAACTCTTCGTAATTCATGCAAACACATGTTTGGGTTCAAGGCGTTACAATGGGATGTCTAGCATTCCATTACGCTTTGAAGTCATGCTCGGCACCGCTCTGGTTTGCAAGACGAAGTTCGGAGACGAAGAACGCATTTCACCTTTCGTTGAAATACAAGTTTCATTTCACCGTAAAATTTTAAATGAAATACTCGAATTGATTTAGAATAGTTTAGGAAAGAATTCAATATTATAAACATGTATTTCTAGTTTCTTCGTAATGCGCAAATCAAAATGAAATGAAAATAAGACCCCCGTTTACAGTGCGAGGCTCGGCCGCGGCTCGGCCGCGGCCGAGTCCAGCCCCGCTTCAGTGTAAACGCGCAAAAGGCCATTAAATGCGAGGCCAAAATTGGCCTCGCATTTGGCCTCGCTCTGGAGGTGGTCTCGGCCGCGGCCGAGCCGCGGCCGAGCCCGGCCTCTTCTTGGTGTAAACGCAAACTGGGCCAAATGCGCGGCCAATTGCGCGGCCAATTTTAGTCTGGCTTCCAAACCCTCTGCCTGTATTTTCGCTATTCAGGATATTAACCCCCTCAACGTCGAAAACTAGTATAGTTTAAGGTGGTTTTGTCCTGCAAAGGATTTTTTTTTTTTCCTTCGGCAAAGGCCTTTGCCCGAACGGCGACTTCGTCGCCACGGAATTCATTTGGCAAAGGGTCTGAAAACCAGACAATACCAAATTGCGTTTGTTTACAAGCAGAGCGCCACTACGACAAAATATTGAAAGGTTTGAATCAAAAGCGCGGCCGAGCCCAGCAGTGTAAACGGACAAAATTGCGAGGCTCGGCCGCGGCCGAGCCGCGGCCGAGCCCGGCCCTGCACTGTAAACGGGGTCTTAGGCCCACTTAGACCCCGTTTACAGTGCGAGGCCGGGCTCGGCCGCGGCTCGGCCGCGGCCGAGACCGGCCTCAATTGCGCGGCCGAGCCTCGCAATTTTGTCCGTTTACACTGCTGGGTTCGGCCACGCTTTTGATTCAAACCTTTCAATATTTTGTCGTAGTGGCGCTCTGCTTGTAAACAAATGCAATTTGGTATTGTCTGGTTTTCAGACCCTTTACCAAATGAATTCCGTGGCGACGAAGTCGCCGTTCGGGCAAAGGCCTTTGCCGAAGGAAAGAATCCTTTGCAGGACAAAACCACCTTAAACTATACTAGTTTTCGACGTTGAGGGGGTTAATATCCTAAATAGCGAAAGATACAGGCAGAGGGTTTGGAAGCCAGACTAAAATTGGCCGCGCAATTGGCCGCGCATTTGGCCCAGTTTGCGTTTACACCAAGAAAAGGCCGGGCTCGGCCGCGGCTCGGCCGCGGCCGAGACCACCTCCAGAGCGAGGCCAAATGCGAGGCCAATTTTGGCCTCGCATTTGGCCTTTTGTGCGTTTACACTGAAGCGGGGCTGGGCACGGCCCCGGCCGAGCCGCGGCCGAGCCTCGCACTGTAAACGGGGTCTAAAAATCCTAATATTTTTCTATAATGCGCATATTTGTGCATGTTAGTTTTTTAATCTTTTAATCTGGGATATTTTGATCTTTCAAATACAGTACTCCGCTAAAGCGTATTCCAGCGTGCTTTTAAACTATTTGTTGTTAAAATTGTTAGTTTTACACTGCATTTTGGTTCGCTGCTCCAATTCAAGTTACACAAATTCATTGTTGCCCTCACATTGAAACAGAGAGCGAATTGCAGTAGGGGCAAGTATTTCTAGATGTGAGAGCGCTAGTCCCGATTATTGATGCTCTCTTTTGTCAAAGTACATGGGTAACACCTGTAGTTGAACGCATAACTTCTCGGCGGCGCCGCGCATGACTTCAAAGGAGAGCAGTAGTTGTCTCTCCTTCTCTAGCACCTCCCTGGTATATTAACTGTTCACCTGTACCTCGGTGAGAAAATATTGTCATGCCGTGCTGATCACTGCTTTAGGTGAACTTACTTTGTGTAAACCTTTAGTGAAAGCAAGAAAGACCACTCCTTTCCCTTTCTCCTTTCTACTATCCTATCTCTACGCAAGTCATCCCTCCCTCCTATTTTTTTTTTCCAAATGTGTATTATGTATGGGGCTGCACGCAAATCAAGCCACGCTTATGCTGTAGCTCCATTGTATTATTCATTGTTGTACTGCTGATACATTTTGCTGTACATCGTGTAAAGGCAATGTAGAAAAAAGAAATTGTTAACAACTTATGTTTATGTACATTGTATATGTATGGCACAAACATACGCATGTACATTGTACAATGGTAATACAGAAACCAATAACTCAAAACAAAATCAAATCAAATTAGAGTTATTATTATCTATTTTGTTCAATAATATTTTATGTCTCGTGACCTTTCAGTTATGTATTTTATGTAATTGTATGTAATATAGTTACATCTTGTGTTTAAGAATGCAGAAATAAGACACCAAACAAAACCAAAAGATACAGTCCAAAGAGTAAACATTAGTATAAAGAGTTCTGAAGCGTGTTGTTTCTCTACACAACAGGTAGACTGTGTGAAAACTTATAGTCACCCAATTCTCAGTCATAAGTGATAAAAAGCTCAAAGTGAATACTAGCAACTAAAGAATCACCTTCCATAAATAAAATCTGAACAACAAATCCTCCTGATATACTATGATATGCATAAAATTTCTTCTCGTCAAATAATGTTGGGGTAAACGTAAAACATTTACGTTCCACTGGTTGGCAAGAAGGCGTCGATGCGTTCCAAACTAGCTGGTGTGTCGCCGTCACACAAACCAACGTTGAACTACCATTGACGACGTAACCTTTATCACACTCAAGAGTGACTAGGGATCCAAGGTGTGTGGTGTTCAAATTCCATTTTCCATGAGAGATGTTACCAGGGTGATCGCAGTTTGGCTCTTTAGCT
Organism: Diadema setosum; assembly: GCF_964275005.1. Classification (NCBI taxonomy): domain Eukaryota; kingdom Metazoa; phylum Echinodermata; class Echinoidea; order Diadematoida; family Diadematidae; genus Diadema; species Diadema setosum. The sequence continues at coordinate 42,540 of NW_027307687.1, read as the reverse complement.
GAAAAGAAGAGGATGAATCATGTAAAAAAAAGAGAGAAAAAAAAAACATGATTTCGATTCTATATGACTTACACGTATAGACCGATTCAAGCGACTGTTCATGGAAGTGCGCCCTCATAAGGCGACGCCATAACTGGGGGCCAAACAGGCCTGGTCGCGTTTTTTTTTTTTTTTATGACGGCACAGATTGGGGCATGGCGCGTGTTAAACCTCTGGGAAAAACGTTGGGTTAGGGTTTTTGGTTATGGTTATGGTTAGGGTTAGGGTTAGGGTTAGGGTTGGGGTTAGGGTTAGGGTTAGGGTTAGGGTTAGGGTTAGGGTTTGATGGTTAGGGTTAGGATTAGGATTAGGGTTAGGTTTAGGGATAGGGTCCCCGATAGATTTTTAGTTTCCCCAATCTGTGCCGTCTAAAAAAAACACGCCGGGCCGGCAAGCGCCTAGCCTTTAAACAAGGCGACTCGCTCTGCGTGCCCCCGTGTAGCGCGTTTACCCCACAAACCTGTTGGCCGGCGAGTGGAGCGAGCCGCCTTTATCCACTCGTTCAGGGATGTGTACGCAGAAAATACACACGGCACCAAGGCAAGCCGCGCGCGCTTGCTAACAAATTTATTATAGTGAGGTTCACACCTAGGTCCCTTTACCTTAAGGTTTTCTAAACCTCGAGGTTTTGTAAACTACGAGGCACTAAACTCCAAGTTAGCGTAGATGTAGACGCATGTAGTTTAGAAAACCACGACAAAACCTTAAGGCGAAGACACCACGACAACACCACAAGATTTCTTAGGGTGTTGTCGTGGTTTAAGCGCGTAGTTTAAGCGCGCTGTGGCAGCGCGCTTAAACTATGACAGATGTGAACGGAGTTTTGTTAACCACGACGCTCAGTTTTTTCCACAATAGTGTGCAACCCTATGTGCAAACTAGGCGCCCTTTATTTTCTATCGTAGTTATCTTTACCTCGAGGTTTTGCTAACTGCATGTAGGTGTGAACGGCATCGAAGTTTTGTCGTGGTTAGGGGAACGCATTTTTGCGCTCGTAGTTAGTATAACTACAAGTTTTTGGATAGGTGTAGACATGGCTATTCTTTGACAAATTTGCGTACACATTTGTTAGCAAGCGCGCGCGGCTTGCCTTGGTGCCGTGTGTATTTTCTGCGTCAAATTTGTACGCAAATTTGTCAAAGAATATAAAGCAACAACAACGACAAAAGTACACATCCCTGAACGAGTGGCTAAAGGCGGCTCGCTCCACTCGCCGGCCAACAGGTTTGTGGGGTAAACGCGCTATACGGGGGCACGCAGAGCGAGTCGCCTTGTTTAAAGGCTAGCAAGCGCCCTGCGTGCGTGGCAAGGGTGCCAGCGGCAGTCAGTGCTTTTACCACCCGGCGCCAGCCGGCCAGCTAGCTATCTCTGGCGCTGGCAGCGATCGACGCATCTGGCTTTGTGACAACAAGAGTCTACATTTTTTTTTTTACTAGCTAATTAAAAATAAACAAAATCACACAACTTATACCGACTATGAGCGAATGGATAGATGACAAACGGCTGTAGCCAAAACTTGAATTTCAAGGTAAATATCGGTACGATCCGTGAATGTTTGTAGACTATTTCTTTGGCGATGACTTGGGTACTCGCGTGTAAGCCCCGTATATTCACATTTGTGTAAGAGAATAAAAACCGCTGGGGAGAATTGCTAGGCGCAGGCAGACGTCTTGCTAATAAGCCTAGGCTGTTGACAAGTTAACTGATATAATTAAATACAGTTAACTTACCGGTAACCTTTTTAGGGCAGGCTTTTGCCTTTACTCGGGAGTGTCGGGCCCGCAGGGTAGAATCTGTCTAACGTTAGACCTTGTCTAGAAATCTAGGCAAGAGTCCAGACTAGATCTAGACCTATTGACTTCTAGAACCCTACATCCTATATCATTTTCGGTTGTCGATAACTTTAGGCAAGCCTAACTAAGTAAACCAAACGGAATATAAATCTAGGCGTTTCTAGGCCTTATAGGCCCTATGCCTAAACTTAAGTTACGACTACGTCGCCTGATGTCTACAATTTAACTACAACCAAAACTTCTAACCGTTACTGTTTTAGGTCTAAGTAACCTTGCATAACATCACGCTAACGCCTAATATTATAATCTACAAAAGCGATTTTAAATCATACTTTGTTATAATGATTATGAAACGGATGTTTGCCACTATCCATGGTTTAAAGACACCCAGTCGCGAGGATACATGGACATATTTCAGCCGCGGGCGGCAGCACGTAAACTCGCTTCCGAAGTTGCTACGAAGCGAAATGTGTGTGTGCGCAAGACATCCCTAAAGCAATGTATCGCGCTATAGTATCTCGTTTGCTCGCTTGATTGATCTGAGCGCGGGGAGTACGTTTTGTGTAATGTGAATTGAATGTATGGTATACTGTATGTAGCATTCGTCATTCAGCACTAGATGGCGCTGTTGCGCATGTACATCGTTTTCTACACACGCAGTGCTCAACTTCTGAGCCCATTCGCAACGATCGCTAGCTGTAGCAGGTATGACAGGGGTGCATTGATATCATTCTTTTCAGAAGTAATACGGCCGTATGTCAAACAGCATGCTCGAATCTCAAACCTGAACTACTTTTGCCTTCCTGTACGTGGGTTTGCGTCTGCTACCTATCGCTAGTAGCCCAAGGAGGATGATCTGTTCAGCACGCTAAGTCGAAATTTCGCACTTATTTGCCATGACCTTTGGTGTATTGTGTACTTAATCCACATAGGGCAAAATATGGCAGTATTGAAACTTCACTTTTTTCAAAATTGAAGTGTTTTCTGATTTTTTGAAAGGAAAATTTATCGAGCGCAAGTTAGCGCATGTGGCAAGAACGGTACACGAAATGGACCTTGCAATGCCTGTTTCAGTGAAATTGGCTGCCCGATCGGAGCCCGGTGGAGAGCTGCCGTGGGTGTCGCAATGGGTGTTGTGTGATTTACGACTACCCGCGGATGCCGCGCAGGCTGCGCGCCGGCTCAGCGCTAGCGAGCTCTTGTGGTTACGATGATGGGCGAATCAAAGCCGCCACTACAATGGGAAAATCGGGTACGCGAAAAGTTAGTAAAATGCGAGATTTTTTCAAGAAAACGAAAAAATAGACTGATTTAAACACTGTTCATGTCTATATCACGTATTAATCTACGGATAATTGATCTCATTTCATGGCTTGATGTACATCTGATTTTCGAGTGGTGGTGGCTACTGTATGTACTGTGTGATGCAATGTTCGCATGAGCTATAGTAGCTACATGTAGCTGCCTATACTTGTACGACTCCAGTGTACGCCTTCTCTTCATCGCACCGTCGATCGTCGTCAGTCGTTAACTACACTGTAATCGTCAGATCAGATTATATATAGGTAGGGTGGCCATCATGGACGATGACACATCGTCATGGGTAGCGGATATTACCGCCGAGTTGTCCATTCTGAACGCGGACGATTGGGTCGGAGACCCTGTGTCTTGTGTAGCCCTACTACATATCGACCACCCTTATTGAAACCGACCGCGTATAATTCGCGCACTGAGCACTTAGTACGCACTTCTCTGCGCGCAAAGCACATAAAAATGGATTGGCTTTGAATGTAGATGAGGATGGTGTGGGAAAACGCGATAATTCATTGTTCATTAATGGTTTTAATCAAGGACAAAATTTCGAATGAATATTTTCACCGAATCGTAATGACAGCACAATGTAATGTCTATGGAAGTTTCTAAAAGGCTTCTAAAAGCTTCGTACAACACGGTGTTCAATACAACTCGGTTTGCGTGCATTGTCAATGCAAGAACAGCGGTCGATCCTAATAACGCGATTTACCGCGGGGAGCTGAAACGAGGCCACGCAAGTTCGTCGGCGATATTTTTGCACTGAAACTTCGAATCGAAAACGGAACAACGGCATTTGATAGAGCTGGATTTTCTCAATCACGTAGGTCAAGTTTTTTTACGTGAATTTCAGTGTTAAATATTCTTATCAAGCAGATAAACATTAGGCGGTCGATCTAGTAGTAGGTCCAACCATACTTGCCCTGGCGTGTGTAAATTCAGGACGGGGAAGCGACTGTGCCCGTGCAGGGCCAACGGCCACAGTTGCACTGCACAGTGTAACTGTGGCCGTGATAGAAGGGGGCCGTGCACCAACCGACATACCTTCAAGTCGAAGTAGGGCCTAAACTAGAATCTATTATTGTTAGATCTATCATCTTTGAACCTTTAGTTCCCCTGTTTAAACGTTAGAGTTCTACCAGATCTATTGGGTTAGACTACATGTATGATGGAGCTTGCGATAGATCTATTCATTTTTTAAAATTTATTTGCAAATCCTAAATCATATTCTTGGGGAATTTGCATAACATGATTGATATGAAAAACTTCTCATTTAATGGGACTAATGACATTAAACTGACCAAGCAAATGTCATTTCAATTACGGCATTATCATAATTTGACATAAATGAGAACGCGGTATTATACATAGAAAAATAGGCCTACTTGTCGATCAAACGCAAATGCCCTAAAGTTACTGATACTAGATTAGAAAAAGTCATTCCACTTCAATCACTGATTCATGTGTAGACTTCTACTTACACATCATCTGGATCTGGATTCCTTGAAGTTGTTGACTTGGCCAGCTGGGGTTGCTTGATTGGCGTAAGCCGTGGCAATACAATTCCACCGTGCATGTCGTAACACAAATTTGCACATTCTGAATAAAAATTCCTGCAAAACTGTTCATGCAACTCCAGCAAGTGGAAAGCAAATTTTTCATCGGCACGCTGACGCTGAAGCCTCTCCCTCTGGTCTCTTACTTGTCCTCCAGCTAAGAACACGTCTCTCTGCGTTCTCCACTCGTCGATAGCGTCAAACAAGTAGATACGTTGCCTCGAGTTGGACGGCTGTTTGATCTCCATTGTGAGGTTTCATTACTAAACCAAAGCCAAGGCTAAGCCGAAACAGTACAGCACTTTTTATTGCAAACAGTACTCGCATACCACACACAATATTGATACTGACATACCGGTACCGACGACTTTCTATCAACTTTGTTATGTTACGATCCGGCCCAACGTACCGTAAGCTGTACGTATAACACATGCAGCTGACGCAGCAGACAACATTGCACGATGAGATCATAACAACCTGCCATATGGCCATATGCATTGCAACTTGCTATACATGAAGCTTAGAGTTTTAATATTTCTTCATCAAAGCATATTTATAAATACCAAATATTAAACAACGTAATATATGAATAATTTATGATATTGTTATATAATATTTTCAGACATTTTTAAATATTATTGCCTAGATTGCTGAAATTGGCACCATAGTGCATATAAACAGAGACTGGAGCCAGGGGTGGTATTCTGTAAGGATCCTAGGACAGCTCTCGCTCCTAAATACGCGATTGGTATTCTGTAACACCGCGCGTAGGAGGAGAAATAGGATAGTGACGTCAGGGATCCTTATTTCTCTCCCAGCTTAGGATAGGGGCGTAACTTGATATGTTAATTAGATATAATTAGATGTTAATGAGATCTTAAGATAAGTGGTATTCTGTAAGCACAAGTAGGATCAAGTTTAGGAGCAAAAATAAGGATAGCCTCTAGGCAATCTTTCTCTGGCGCTTTATGCCGGGCTATTGCGTATATAGGCCATACTGACGACCTATACTGTCTCTTATTTTGTATGTTCATGAACAAGAAAATAAATACATGAATCGTATATAACAGAGTTATCTGTTCCTCTCATACTGAGGATTCTAAAACTACAGTCTATAATGTTCGAAACAATTGTATTCTTTATCTAGCTGGTATGTGTTTGTTGTTCGCCATTTTCAATTCAATTCACACTTCATTTTATTCGGCACAAAATAAATCAAAAGTATATTATGTACACAATAACAACAAAAGCTATTATCATAATCATTAATATTGTAACAATAATAATCATTATTAATATTATCATTATTATTATCATTTTCATTATTATTATTATAATTATAATTATTATTATAATTATAATTATTATTATTATTATTATTATTATTATTATTATTATTATAATTATTATTATTATTATTATTATTATTATTATTATTATTAATATTAATATTATTATTATTGTCATTATTGTTGTTATCATTATTATTATGCTCAACGTCGGCCCGAACGTCATGCGGACGCAGTGCAAGTAGCCTACCTTCGCCGCCCACATTACGTGACCCTCGAAGTCGTTGCTATGAAGATCTAGTAACCAAAGAAAAAGAAACGTACGCAGTGCGCTTCTAGGTCGCGTGTAGAATATGAAAAGTACTAGTAACGCAACGATCCATACGCACACATTATTGCTAAGACGTACGTATAGTGTGTGACGCAACCCGGTGACCTAACAGTCTATGTGCATGGGTTAACTTTTTTTTTTTTCAAAATGTAGTGAACATACATGTTTATAAAAGGATATCATGGAGCTATAGTAGCTCCATGTTTATATATTTGTTTAATCTATCAGTAATCTCCTTTATTTATTCTGTTATCATTGCCCTGCATGTAAGTCTATACTACCATAAAGACATGGGAGAGCTAGCGGGGTGAATTAAGTGGGACCAAAAATTGTGATTTGATGAATTTTCTCGAATAACTTTCTGATATTTAGAATGGGGCACACATGTTAAATCGTACCCAAAGACTTTAATGCTAGCCACATAACGGGTTGCTATGCTTTATTCCTGTAAGTGTCGTATTTGTGTTGTCTTTGTTTGTTTTTTGTTTTTTTCCTGGGAGAAATGGAACATTGGTTTGGTTTAAGTGGGACAAACAGTAACTATAAGCAAGACATTGAGCGCATGTGTGTGTGCGTGTGTGTGTGTGTGTGTGCATCTATTATTATTATTATTTTTTATATTTAAGAAAATCTTATATACTTTATAATAACTTTGAATTAAGGGCGAAGTTTGGCATGCAGTGATGATATCCCAGTTTACCCCCAACATCCTCCAAAAGTTCAAAATTTGAGCTAATTTCTGCAAAAACTTTAAATGCAAATTAATGGAACTCGTAAGGTGTACATTTATTATGGTGGGCTAAGTGCGTGCTAAAGCTTTGATAATCGAAATTGTATTCTTAAACACGTTCTGTAAAATTAGACTGACAATACATTTTTAACTCCTCGCACAGTAGAGCTGCGTGAAGCGCACTCTTGAGCAATGTAGATCTTGGGCGCGCATTGCGTAAAATTAGCCAGATGATTGGCTTATAGATACTGCGTCGGGCGTGTCCTGTCTTTCCTCATTAATATTCATTATTCATAAATGACTGTCCTAGGATAGGCTTAGGACAGGCTTACAGAATACCGATTTTGCCTGTCCTAAGGGTATCCTATTTTCTGTCCTACGCGCGCTCCTAGGATCGAAATAAGGATCGCGCTTACAGAATACCACCCCAGATACGTACGTACGTACACCCGACAGCTCTCACTACTTGTTGTGTCGCGGACCGGGAGAGATTTTCATGCGCATGGCTGTTGTGCGGTTTTGTGCATGCACCCATTCGGCCCCATTCGGTAGGTATTCGGGCGTCCATGTTGAAATTACAGTGGACAGCTCGCACGGCGCTCGTGCCCCATCAGGTTTTCGCTGGTGCGCTGCGTAGCGTCGTGTTCGGCATTCGGTACGTACGGGGGTACAATAACGGGAGGAGCAGCTTGTCGTGCTTTTCTACTGAGCTGCGAATCGCCTGCGACGACCGGCTGCCTTTAATATTTAGAAGTATCACTTTATCAAAAGTCAAATTCAGAGTTCCAGGCCAAAATTGAATAGGCCTATGGTCAATTCAGTGCTGAACATTGAAGAAGTGAAAACAATATAAGAATTTAATGCATCTTGAAACATTTATTTAGCTGTAGTGTAGGCTGTAAGATGTTTGTCATAATAATAAAGTCTAGCCAGGAAGTGTATTCTAACTTTGGCAAATACGACACCAAGGATTAAAAAAAAAAAAAAAAAAATCAGTGAATTATCAAATTCTTTGATCTAAACTTGTCTTCTAAGATGAACAACATATTTTACGAATATGCAGTGATAACCTAATTAAATAGAGAATCTAGTAGACATAGTTTGTTTCGAAATCTGTGCATTTTTATACCGTTGTATTTCACTTAATTGTTTGCCTTAATTTATCATGCGTCAGCGGTGTCTGGATTTCACACACTGCCGTGCAGCTTCCATTTCCATTTTTTCTGTTATTTGTGCACCCAACAACTGCACGATGTGTTTTCCCGATCCTTCCTTTGAAGCTTTCAGAGTAGATCAATATGTCTGTATCACTCAATTTGTCCAAAAGAAAGGCATTAAAAACCGCTGAATGACTTTTCCACAGTGAGTAAACAATCACAATATTAGCGCGGCGCCGGCGGTCGCCGGCCGTGGCGCAGCGGCCGCGCCCGGCGAACTATCCGCGATGGGTACGCTAGGCTGCTGAGCTGCAAGTGCAACTCGCTGGGTAGCTAGCTCGCTGGAAGCCCCCGTTGGCCCCCAGTTATGGCGACCGTTATAGCGCCGCTAGCGGCGGTAGGTGAATAGGTCATCGAAATTGAATCGGTCTAGATAGGGAGGAAAGATAATTCTTGATTGACGTCTCATGATTAATGTCCACAGCAAAATGCGTGTCTCCAATTTATCCTTTTTCAAAAGTGGAGAATTCAGGAGGCAGGTGGGGATAATGTTCGGAAGTTTGTTCCCCAAAAATGATGTAAGTTTCGATAATACAGAAGGACTTTTTTTTTTGATGGCGTTACTCTGAAGGTTTGTTATTTCGAAGGCTGAAAAAAAAGAACCATCGCAACAACGAATTGTAGCCAAGGTTGGAGGGCATAGATTCAGAAGGACCTCGGGTTTTGTACTTATAGCGGAACATGCAAGTTTCCCTGCAAAATTAGCGATGTGGCAACATGAAAGTTATGCTCTGCTAATAAAGAAAGGCGCACTCAACCGTCTTCTTTTATTTCTTCTAGCACTTTATGAGTTTTAACACTTTAACAAAGATTGACAGCAGATTTAATTTTCAGAGTCTTGGTTTTGAAGTGCTTTTTTTTTATGGGTGTTGGGTAATCTAAAGAACAATGATAGAAAAACTGTTATGAAGCAGGCCAGTTACTATGGCACTTATTCAAACATTCATTCGGCTTTGTAAATGATGATTAGGTTATTTTGAACAACAGAGGGTAACATGCTCCTGAATAGAATACAATGATAAAGTTACTTTAGATTCATGTGCAAAGTGCGAGGTGTAAATTGTCAACAGTGTTTTCCTTGTACACTGTATGAAGCAAGTACCCTGTGACGTCTTCTCGAAATTCAGACAGGTTGGTAACGATGCATTCCAGCCAAGCGAACTGCTGTCAGGAAATCTTATACATCGCAGCGTTGCACTGCCATTGATGACGTAATTATCATCGCAAGTGAGAGTTATTGAAGATCCCAGTGACGTGTTGGTTGAGTTCCATTCTCCGTTAGACACATTACCAGGATGGAGGCAAAATATCTCAGGGGCTACAGCGTAGATGAGAGCAAGAATTAAAAGAGAAAAGGTCGTGTCAACTACAGACGTTGATTACTCGAAATAATGATAATTCACAGGATTTACTTATCACGAATATACTCTCGTCTGGGAAGATTTTTTTTTTTTTAAATTCTATTCTGCTATATTTAGTTGTTTTTCCAGCTCACTTGTATTTCTCAATCTCTGTCTTGAAATTAGCCTCTCGAGTTACTCAAGAGAGCAAGAAACAATTAAATCCTATTTTGACTTAAGATTGACTTTTCTTTTCCTTGCAAATTCAAATGTTCTTTTATGTATTTCATTTCACCAATCATCTTCTCTTCTTTTTGTTTACTTGTGGTGCTAAAGTGTACTTCACCGATTGTCACAAAGTTGATGTACAGCGGACGTTAAGGGTTTGAGAAAGGAAGCACGGTATGATAATAATGTTGATGGAGACAGTATGTTTACTCTTAATTTACCTTCATTACCAGCAGGATTCTCTTTTATCCACCATCATTTTTTTTTAAAATCTTTTGGCTCAAACCAGCATTTCTTCAATAACCACAGAAATATAAACATAGGGAATTAAGGGAGAAGAAAAGTTACTAAAGCGAATGGAGAATGGTCATCTTCGTTTGAAGAAATAAAATAAAGCAAAAAACTTACGCCTGACCGCTTCGCAAGATGGCATCGACGAATTCCAAGCCGGGAAGTAAGTCGACCGTCCTGGTAGTCCTACACACTGCAGTGTTACGCTGCCATTGATGATGAATCCTTGGTCACAAGTGAGGGTTACTATGGAACCAAACCACGAGCGGTTGGAATCCCATGTGCCATTTTGGACAATGGCAAGTTGGTCGCAAAATCCATATAACACTACAAATAATGGCAGCCAAGAATAAGCAGAAAATGTATGAGGAACAAAAACGTACTTTAAGGCAAACCAACTCTATGATGCCTACACGAAAACTGATTATTTGAACCCAATCTGGCAGGTTTCTATTGAAAATTATGTCATCATAACCCAGAGAAAATCAGCACAAGTCAAAGCAGTGACGACAGACCGACAGTAAAAAACATATGTGGTAGGCAATTGAAGGCATGACGAAAGTATTTCATTTAAACCCACGTCTAATAGTAATTCTATGCTGAGATGAAGGACATGATACACATTATGTCAAGTGTTTATGATGTCATAAGTAATCCTTTTCCAAAGTGAACTGTGAACGTCCTGCAAAGGGGATACACCACCATGACCACTCTCCTAAATCCGTATTTTACACCTACACGGTTGGAAATGAATATTGAATGTACAATCAGAAAGAAAGAAAGAAGACATTTCTTATCACTTTTGTTCAGCTATTACCATTGAATGCATAATATACAGCACGCTGGAATTTGATGTCCGCCATGCTTGGACACGACCACTCATGAAAATTAGTTTCAGAAGAAGACAAGTCAGTAATTGTCTTTGATGGGACGCACAGACACGCGCCTTGGTGAATGACAGCTACATCAGTGATATTTCTCTGTTCGCGACACATGGAGACACACTCCATGTCGGTCCTCACGTCATGTCTGGGGAATGTCAGAAGTAGAGTAACGACCTGTGTGTCTGTTAATCCGTTGTAGCATCCGAGATACCCAGGTTCTGCAAGGAAAAATACATTACTTACGAATAAAACTTTTCTAGAGAAATTGAAATAACCACTCACTTGTATACATGGTGTACGTCTATTCAGTTTAACATCTTTATTCCATTTCAATTCAATAGAAAGTTTGTTTATTTCCATCATCAAAAAAGGAAAAGAAAGCATGATTCAAAGCAATACAAGTTGTCGATTTGTCTTTCATTCATCTGATAAGAACAGGTTTTTCCCGAATACACTTAAAGTATATGCACGAATGATGTCATAAAAAAAGAAACATGCACACTTTGTCATGGTAACCAAAAAAGTAAGTAATCATAACGACGAAAAACAGTGTTCCACTGAAAAGCCAAGTTCGTAAGACATGGAACACTGGAAACAAAACAACGACAGTTGTTGTTACACCAATAAAATATAGTCACATTAAATTCATTTATTATTATACCATTGCACATTTGCTCTTTATGATGCTGATACTATAGTGTATATAAACAATACTTTCTATGATTTCAGAATGTAAACATATAAAATATATAACATAGCAAATTTGTGGCACAGATTCTATTTGGCCGTACATGCCAGGAAAATGTGACCAAAACAATAACTACAACAACAATAACAACATAAAACACAGAAATAACAGAAATGAAGAAGAACGCACACACACAGTTACTGGACAGCGAAGAACGAGGAAATAGGAGCAGGGAAGAATGGAGAAAGAAAAGGAAAAGGAAAAGAATGGAAAAGGTCTGTGGACACCTTACACAATCTCAAGGACAAGTGAAACATGGGGGATTTTTCATAAACGGAATTAACTGGTATATGTGGAAAGCAAATTATTTCATTATGATTAACTTAACAGATTAACAAAACTTTGGTCCAGTTTAAGCAAATGTATTTTCAGTGTGTACAGTTCTCACTAAGGGAAGATGAAATTAATTGGATTGTATAATGGGATAGCAATGTACATGGCTGTTACGGTGATATAAAGAATGAAATATTTTGGCTAGGTGTTTGCAGTTGTAATTAAACATAAATTGGTCAAGTTGAAATACATACAACTCTTTTATTTTCAGGATTTTATGTTCAGGGAACAACGTATCAGTATGTACTCGGATATGAAAGTTAAAAAACAATATCTGAGCGCCATCTTTTGCAAAAGAATATGTATTCCTCAAGCAAGAATTCCATAATTTGAATACGGTAATACCAAACTCGAATAAAGCGTCATCAGAGCAGAATAAAAGGGGTAATATTTCAATCTAATCATTATACCTATGCTATCATTTTCATATAAATGGCAGCGATTAAACTTTCCTCAGAGTTGCACCTACAACAGCACCTTCTTCTGCATTTCTTTGAATGGTGTCTGTGCTGGGTGGAGTATCATGTTGGAAAGACACACCAAAAGCGTAGTACAGTGCACTCCCGTTATAACGAAATGCTCGGGACCGGCAGTTTTCTTTCGTTATAGCGAAATTTCGTTATAACCGAACAAATACAATATATAACGAAAACAAGAAAACCACGTATATATATCATATTATGTTTGCTGAATACTCATCATACACTGGAAAGCTATGTGAAATGTGATGGGATAACTGTATCACAATAATAAATGCAAGTTCCCCTCAGAAACTGTGCGTGACACAAAGAGCGAACACACAGTGGTGTGAAGCGTTCACCCATGCAGAGAAGCTATGCTTGTTCTGCTACGAATTTTCGAAAGCAATTCGCATTTCGTTATAACGGAGCACATTTCTTTTGTTTTTCTTTGTCTATGGCGCTCGGAAAAGACTTCGTTATAACGGAAATTTCGCTATAACCGTGTTCGTTATAAGCGAATCTTTTACCATAGACTTTTATGGTGATTATTTTGGGACCAGAAGATTTACTTCGTTATAACGAAATTTCGTTATAACCGTGTTCGTTATAACGGGAGTGCACTGTATACTCTCTTGTGAGAACAGGTCTCATCGAACCTCATACACTATGGACATTATTATTATGACACGACTGTTATAATGTTATATCTACTAGTGTGTCCAAAATATTGCAAAATTACAATCAAAGTGTGACATAAAACCTCAGCTAAGTTTGATTTTTTGTTTAAAATTACGCTTTATTAAACAAATATGAAGTTATGTAAATGTCAAGAATTCGAAAGCTAAATAACTTTAAAAAATGAATTTGCAAAGGTGGATATTTATTGGTATACTGACCATAAGAGGGCAACAATCTCGAAAAACAATCTCATATTAGAGACATTAATTTGATTGCTTCTTCACTTTCTTACTGCAACTGCTACTGTCTTCTTTTGCGTCATTTATTAGCAGTAAGAAGTAGAGCCACTCAAAATATAATTTCATTGAGGTGTGAATTTTATTCAATTTGTCTCCCTCTGCAAATATATTGATATTCTCTTGCTACACTTTTATTCTTAATTTGTATATTATAAAAGCTGTTCACATAAACTTCACCATTTTTTTTTTTTTTTGGTGAAATTCTCTTTATATTTTCCTTATACCGCTATACGCATGTGACATCATACACTCTAGTAGTCTTGACATCCAGCAGTGACTTTACAGATACTTTAAAAAAAACTTTTGAAAGGATTGTCCGATTTTCCCCAGACTTTCACTGGTGTGTTCTACAAATATTGCTGTATTCACTCAATATACATGTATATGAAGGTGGACTTGTCCTTTAATCAGGTGATCTTACAGGCCATTTTCAATTTCAATTTCAATTTGAATTTATTTTCATATTTCTCGATGAAAAAATACATCAAATATAACAAAATTAAATGAAGTACATGATATCAAGCTGGAGACATTATATAAAATATTGCAAATATATAAAACATATAGTGGTCGATCTATGAGGTTTGGAATCTGTGAACGAATGCTAAAGAAATATGAAGGAACCGACTTAAAAGCGAGCTTGTTGAGCGTAGGTCCCAATTAAAATCGAGTTAAAGAATAAGATGGGGAGCACGGGTACAACAATGACCGAAACATAGAGAAAAAAAAGTACAATTATACAGTTATATAGCAAATTCTTCTCTAATGCAGATTTGGGGTCGGATAAGCCACATGCTGTAGGCGGATGAACCATTGTCGTTCTGGCAATAATAACAATATGACTCAATATATAATAACAATGATCACGGTTTAGAAAGTATAAGAAATTTATACATTGCGTGTATTAAGGAGGGAACACATGCACCTGCAAATCCCCCACCCCCCCCCCCAAAAAAAAAGACATTCAACAACAGTTACAGGGCAGAGAAAATTAAAATACCAGCTGTTACCTCGCCCCAACTGTCTTAAAGAAGGAAGAATATACAATAGGTCATAAACACAGTGACAGAAGTTGAGGGCACAAACAGCTGGTTTAACATGACAACAACCCTGGAGTACAGAACAGCGGGATAGTCCTGTACAGCATTGCTCCAAGTGTTTGATACTATCATTGAATAAGCTGTAACTTCCTCACAATTTTTCGTCCGAGTTGTTAAAAATCCATTGACTCATACTGAAAGACAGAAGCAACCGTGCCTGTGAAGTTGGTGAAACTATACTACAGAGCAGCGCATGGCCAGCTGATAATGGAAAGCTGATGTGTTAGTCTGTAACTGTGTAAGTGTGTGAACATTTTACGGCATAGCCTCACAAACTAGTTATATAAAGGATTGTGTTCTAGAATTCTAGCAACCTTCTCATTGTTACAAATGTCAGGAGTTAAGATGTCATCTCCAGAAGATACAACACAGTATTATAATAATTTCCACTCCGTTTACCCACCTCGGCATACTAGCTTCACTGCACTCTCGGAGGTGCATTCAGTACTTGCCCATGAGCAGTGTTCCATGTTCCCCGAATCTGCGAGATCGGAATGTCAAAAACAACAACAGCCAAGCAACATAAAAAACATAACCTTTTCCTTGAGTGGGTGTACGATGGATACTCTTGAGAAAAAGAAAACCGACTACGATTATGAGATACGCCGATGTCGTTAGGATTCTGATTTGCATGAAGGTCGAATCTTGTTGAAATGGAGGATAAGAGACATTTTTCATGAAAAAGGATAACTTATCTGTGACTGATTAAGTGTATAATTCATGGCCACATATGGCCTCTTTTAGTTACAATGACAGCATTTATTTTTCTTATCGGTGTTTCAATCATATCATACAGTTTTACACATTATGTACGTATACATTCTATGTTTCTCGTGCCCCAATGTTACAGTGCATATCAGTCTTGTTATTTTATTTCTGTTATAATGATCATCATCATATTCAAATTTTCATAATGAGTGGTTGGTGGT
Source organism: Diadema setosum (assembly GCF_964275005.1). Taxonomy (NCBI): domain Eukaryota; kingdom Metazoa; phylum Echinodermata; class Echinoidea; order Diadematoida; family Diadematidae; genus Diadema; species Diadema setosum. The sequence continues at coordinate 26,983 of NW_027307687.1, read as the reverse complement.
GAAAGAATAGATTCAATAGAAGGAAGTGCAGTAGGATCTTAAAGCTTCTTTCTGATTACTGTGAGTCAGAAATATATAATTTCATTGAAAAAAGAAAAACGAATTTCAATGATCGAAACAAGCTCACTATCCGTGACTACTGCAAAAATTTCAAATTCCCCGCACATTAACATAATTCTGTTTCTATTAAAGATTTTGATCGTAAAAAAACGAATCGAGTACTCTAAAACGAAATTGATTTCCTATTAACACTTATGATTGAGCAAAAACAAAATCGCGTGGTCCAAAACGAAACTGAGTGGTAATCTGAATGAATGAAAGATTCGAAATGTATACTATTGCTGAATATGAATGACCACTTTACGAACTTGATTGGCAAGTTCGAAACTAATCCTAAGATATCTTATAGGAGCATGACCAGCTGGCTGCTGCAAATAGGAAGCATTATTTGATCAGCTTGTGTGATGATTTGATGTCTATATGATATTTTGAAATAAGCAGGACAGTAATTAAGCAAAATAATCATTATCGATTTGTATGAAATATTAACAAATAGGCCCTAAGACTTTATGCTTTTACATTTGAATATAAGAACTATCAATGAACATTTTGATAATCTATTACATTTGTTAGAAAATCTAAAAGACAATTGTGCTGAAAGGCTTTAACCAAGACATGGCTTTCACAACACTTCAGTAATTCATATACCCTCCCTGACTGTGATTTCATTGTAAATAATAGATTAGAGAGAATTGGTGGAGGAGTCGGAATTTACTTACCAAAGAAATATAATTACCTAGTTCACGAAAAACTAAAGTGTTTGAATAATACAGTGAATCATTTTTCACACAACTTATAATCCCAAATGGTAAAAATATTTTGATTGGTGTTATATACAGACCTCCGAATTCAAGCGTCAATGAGTTCGTGATTTATTTGAAGGATTTATTAAATGATCCTATATTTGCAAGTAAAGATTCGTATCTGGTTGGTGATTTTAATATTGATTTGATGAAGTGCAACTTTTTTTTTTTATACATCACAAGAATTTACAAAATTATTAATGCCCGTCTCTTTTATGCCTAAGATCTCAAAACCCACCCGAGTTACAGAATTTAGTGCCACTTTAATTGACAATATTTTCACTACTGAAACTCAGCTGGAATCAGCTGGTATTGTTTTATCAGATATATTCGATCATTAACCCATATCATATTTGTATCTCCTGTTATTGAAAAATAGATCAAACTATTCCAAAAATTATTTAAGTAAACGTACATTTTCTGAAGAAAATGTTAAGAATTGTCAAAATAGTTTAGAAATTATTGATTGGTCTTTTTTTTATCAAAGTGATGATTCAAATTTATAATTTAATAATTTTATGCAAATAATGAATATGAATTTAATAGATATTCATATTTCAATACGTAAGATTTAAAAAAAATTATGACAAAGTTCCGAGACTTCCTTGGATTACAAAATCAATTTTAAGATTCATTAACAACAAAAATTTTTTATGGGTATAAGCATAACCCTACTGAGCAAAATAATTTAGATTGAAATATGTTACTGTAATTATAAGAATATTCTTACAAATGTTCTTCAAATAATACAAAAAGGGAACTGTTATACAAATCAACTTGATTTGTTGAAGCATGATATGCGAAATACATGGAAAGTATTCAAAGATGTAATGAATATATCCTAAAATACTTTTTCATTTCAAAACTAAGATGGGGTAACGTTAACAGTGAGAAGTCAATTGATATAGCTGAAACTTTTAATGAGTACTTCTCTTCAACTGATAAAAATTTAGCGCGGAATATTCTACCGACGCGAAATAACATTCAGTGACTTCTTATGTGCGTCTAACCCCAAATTCAATATTTTTTTGTATCAGCTCAGAGAGAAGAAGTTTTCAAAATTGTATGTGTTCTTTATGATAAGAAAAGTTCTGGTTTTTATGGTATTAATAACCTTTTCCTGAAAAATATTATTGTCAATTTCATTCATCCCCTTGTCCATATATATATATATATATTTGTATTTATCTATCTCGACTGGTGTTGTACCCGACAATATGAAAATAGCTAAGGTTGTTCCAGTGTTTAAAAAGGGGGATAAATGTGATATTAATAATGACAGGCCCATTTCTCTACTCTCAGGTATATCAAAGGTTTAGAAAGAAATATATATGTTAGAACATCTAGATTTTGCCAAGAAAATCATATATTTACTGATTCACAATTTGGCTTTCGTGAAAACCATAGCACATCACATGCTCCTATACTTTCGTTTGCAGAAAAAGCCGCACAGGCATTAAAAAGGTTTTGTCATATTGTAGGTATTTTCCTGGACTTCTCCAAGGCCTTCGACACTTGAAATGAAATACTACTCAGCAAATAATATCATTATGGAATTCGTGGAAAGGCCTTGGAGTGGTTTAGGAGCTACCTATCTGACAGAAAACAATTTGTGACTTTCAACAACATAAACTCTCAGATGTTAGCTGTAAATTGTGGTGTTCTACAAGGTAGTTTTGCGTAGGCCCACTGCTCTTTAAAATTCATATTTATGATTTTCATAGATCTTCGAAATCATTATCGTTTATCCTGTTTCCAGATGATTCTCATCTTTTTTCGCTCATCCTGATCCTCATACTCTTCTACATACCATGAACTTAATTCAGAAGTTTCACATTGGATTATGGCTAATAAACTTTCCCTTAATATTGCTAATCCAAATTAATGATTTTCAGTAATTCAATAGAAATACTGCCTGGGGACATATTTATCGATGATATTCCTCTTGCGCAAGTCAATAGTATAACATTTCTTGGTATTTGTGTTGACAATAAACTTACGTAGAGAGATCATGTCAATGTTCTCTGTAAAACAATTTCACGAAATAAAGGTATAATTAATAGACTGAAATTCTTTGTACCATCTTCCACTGTAACTATGCTTTACTCCAGTTTTATTTCACCGTATTTGAATTATGGAATTTGAGTGTGGCGTTGAGAGTAATCTCTAACTGAAATCCGCGTGCTCATACTGATAATTTCTTTTGTGATTATAAATTATTAAAGATAAATGATTTGTATCTATTTCAGTTGGGTGAATTTATGTTCAAATATAATAAGAAAAGTTTACCACAATTAATATTTGATCAAATTTTTCGACGCAATGATGCGGTACACAATTATCCTACTCGACGTTCCAGTGAATATCATTTACCATTATACTACGTGCAGTTCTCGCCCAAAATACATTCGTTTTCACTGGCCCGAGGTTCTGGAACAGCCTTCACAATACTCTAAAAGATGCTTTGACATTTCTTTCCTTTAAATGAAAACTGAAAAAAGAATATTTTGTCATCCTCACGTAAACAACCAACTAGATTAAAAGAACATTGTTATTTTCATAAAGATAAATGAATTAATTAGTGATAATATTTTTTATAATCATTAAGAGTTTGTGTTTTAAGTCAAAATTGTATAGAGTTTAAATTCTTCCTCATGCATTGGTGACCTTTCCAGATAACTGAATGTAGCCATTGTCTTGTTTTGTTTCTCTCCATTTCCTTGTCATGCCCATCTTTAGTTTTATTTTCTCTCTGTTTCGTCCCTGCTTTCATTCTTATCCTTGTCATAGTCCTTTGTTTCGTATCTTCTGATTATTTCGCCTGACATCATGGTATCAAAATTTTCATACATGGAGTCGTTGACGGATCTTGAGATGCCCTCACCTTCCATAGAGTAATTCACAAATTCTACAAGCTACGCTTTTGTTGTGATTTCCTCTTTTCCGTGTTATAATTTAAGATTATATTGCTTACTTGTTTATTTATGCGAACCAAAGTTGATATCATTATATAGTCATTGTTTGTTGAAACTTACCTGATTCAAAGTTCCTTTAAATATCATGTACTCTAGCATTATGTATATTACTTTGTATTACTTTATGTGGAAATAAAATCATTTTGAATTGAATTTGAACTGAAAAGTCAAAATCAAATTAAAAAAAGACAATAATGTCAAGCGCTCTCCCCTGATATCACATCTATACAAATGTACCAAGTGACCGATAGCAATCCATAATGTTCCAGTGTTCTCTCCAGCATTCAAAAAAAGAAAAAGCATGAATTTCAACTCTTTTTTTTTATTTATGTTATGAATCTCAACTCTTGGTAATGTAAGGCCACAAATATATTTATACTTCTTGAAAACCTCACTGATGGCATAGAATTGTGTTAATCAAACACAAGGACAAAAAGATTTACTTTGTTGACAACCTGTGGCTTTAATCCAGTTGTCTGCCGTTGAATTTGGAGGCATCCTATCGCTGGAAAATGTATGATATGCTGGGAAGCCAAGCTCTCCACAGATCGAATCAGCAACCTGTTCAGTAAATCCTTCCTCGCAAACAAAGCTGTTCGTAGCTGATCGGAACACAAAGCCTTCGAGAGGAGAACGTTCTCCGATGAGTTCTACAGAAGGAATATCTGTGTACCAGAGTGTAGAGAAGTTTTTCGAATTAACGACCCAAACAATTCGGTGTAAATATAATTACAGGTTCTCTCGAGCAATTTCGAAAAGCTGTCACTCATTTTCATGTTACGTGCACTTAAATTAATATGTTTGAATCAGTGCAGTAACTCTGGTCCAGGGGTTTCGCGTTAAATGCTTTCAAATTCATTTTTAATGTGTTCACAATAATTTGATCTTTTTGTTTTATCTATGGTTGTCATAATGCGCTGTGATCTTCATTTTACGTCTTTATTTGCATCATCATGTGACGTGGACATGCAGACATTATTTAACATTCAATTTAAAAAGCATTAAAAGTGATGTACTTTTTAATGCATATCGTAGATGTTTAATTTGAATATTCATTTTATGAATTTGTTTGCTAATAAGCGAAATCGAGTATCCGGTGAGAGCTGGCGACAGGTTCAGACGAAGTTGAATATTCATTGCCGAAAATGTATCCGCATTCAACACTGTTCAATGAATTGAAATGTGCAAAGCAATTGCGAAATTGGTTGCCAAATTAATACATCTGAACGAAGAAAAACGATTTTGAATGACGGTATTTCGACGCCTGATGAGCAATCATGCTGAACGTAAATGCTTCAAATAGGAACTTGAAACAATAAATTTGGCCTCGAAAAATCTATATTTTCACTGTCACATTTTCTCTGGCTCTCCAGACGAATGAGACATTTTGCCCATAACCATGTTTTCATTTTCTAACAGCTACTTTTTAAGTTTCCCCTGTACCATGATATTGGGTAGGCCAATACAGCAAAAAGTCAAAAGTCTTCAACATATATAGAAGGCAACACTTTTGCATGCAGTACCCTCTTCATGAATACACTCTAAGGTGAAGTCATAGGAAATTAAAGGATCGTTAAATTTCTACACCAGCATGATAATAAAGGGAATTGATGTAATTCAAACATGCACGTCTAATTTAAATAATGTGTTTACGGGGCACGCAAGATATTTTGTTGTTGTTATTTTTTTTTTGTAAGCTGTCAAATATCTGAAAATGGACGGTGGACTGGCTACATTTCTTAAATGTCTTACATAAAAAGGACGAGAACAACTATATATCTATAAATCTCTTTGTAGGATCAGTTGTGGCCTTACTTTGTCCCTTGTGAACCGCGAATGGGTTGGGAGCCCTGACTACGTAGAGAGTGTGTCCCTACTCAGGATCACTGCCAGGTATACATACGATGCGTGAGATAGAGATGCTTATGATATTGATTACACATTATGTGAAGCAACAGATTTTGCACACACTTTTGTCCGTATAATATGTACGTTGCCATGATTTTCGAAGCACCTAGCATGCTCGAAGAAGGTGTTGCAGATATATTGCAGATTGTCATGATTCGAACCGCTAGCATTTTCATACAATTATTGTTTGTTACATTGTGTGTTGCGATAAATGGTGTTATTTGCGAGTGAGTCTGACGAAGGAACTGCCAATTCTTTGTGTTTTTATTTGCCAAAAACAGAGAAATCAATCCATTTTCTCATAGTCCATTTTATGAACGAATAGGTACAACAAATACATGAAGTATTTGAGCATCTCCAAGTGAAAAAACAAATCTCAGAGAAAGTTTAGATATACTTTATAATTGTTATGTAAAGTAATTTCATATGAAGAGTTTGAATCGAAAACCAGATATTTTCAATGACAGTAAATTCGGTACATAACAAGAATATTTTCGCAGATACAACAGAGATTATCACATTTTTTAATTATTGTCTTAATTTCAGCAGCTTTAATCTCAGTTATATTCAATTCAAACAATGATATACAGTTTTGTTTTGTTTTTTTGCATGAAAACCTTAAACAGTTAGAGGCTTCCTTTCTGCAGTGACTGCTCAATGACCACACAAAAACTGATTTACTTAAAGACACGTGGTCTTTACAGTTAGGTTCGATTCAACAGCCATGTGGAAAGTTATGTTCAATATCCAAGATAACATGTTCACCAAGTACAAAGTTATTAACGTACCTCCATGAGGTAAAGAAACAACACTGTAAAGACCTAAATATTTTACATATTCTCCAAGTTGTACACTGTCTTGTAGAAAGTCTCTTACTTAGTTTCCCAATAAAAAAAAAAACAAATTAACAAAAATCATGTAACGACCACATTGTCAATTTGCTCTGTCTTTCATGAGATAGTATGAGATTGTTATGCACACTCTGTAACTGTTTAAAAGTTTATTCCAATAAAATAAGAAACTTAACTTTGTCATTAGATTTAGATTTTACTTACACATTACAATTCCGTTATACCGACTATGTGTTTCCTATTTAGTCTTTTTCACTCTGTTTTTACAGCTATCGTCTTGATTTATTTTGTTTGTGAAACCACTTGTACCATTTAGTGTTTTCATGCTCTGTTGATAGTGAGATTATTAATGACAACACGCATAACTTTCTAACACACTGTACTGTTATGTATACGTTAACATGAACTTAGTGAACATGCCTGATGTGTTGAACTGGATATACAGGTTGGTGAACAGTGAACACTGAATATGCTTGTGACAAATTTACAACGCATATGGTGTTTGCTCTGTGGCTAGGCCACTGCTGGCAGTCACTGCAGATGAGATGAGATTTATACTCTTTCGTACATTGCACGGAGATGAAAACGTTTAGCTAATTCACAAATGAATTAAGCTCTACTTTTTCTATTTGCTTTATTATTCCTGTATTCAGTCTTGAGACTATTACGTAAACGTGATATGCCGAATTATGGAACGGCTGTTGCAAAATCTCAATTGTACCTCGTCACTATAAGGAAACAGATTTCGTTATAGTAAAGATATTTAGGTGAATAAGCAAACTGCAGATATAACTGAAATACTTTAAGGTGATATTTGTCTGTTTTTGTGAGTGATGTAATTACTTTTTATTGTTGAAATCGTTCAACATTATACAGACCACTCCACGGTATAAGGATACATTTAATGCAGTGTAACACTCGGTATTGATATTATCAGAACATTCATACAAACTGCATACTAAATTCACATTAGACAAGTGTTAAGGAGGGTTTGTGGCTGTGTCTAATCAAAATCAATAGAGGAGTTACCTTCTACACATGATGCTTCAATGTTCACTCTTAGTGGATAGAGGTATGTACGTGCTTTCTCATTTGATGTATATAGTCCCAGTCTCAATTTGTGGCCGAGTGAGAATATGGGCGGAGACTTGGCGAAATTCAAAAGTACAACATCGCGTTTTGTGGCCGATATCTCATCCTTCACGGTTACTTCAACGCTCTGATAAACTAAAGATTGCAGCCGTAGGACGATTCTCTCCCCGTCAGGTGCTTCTATATCCCACCTGTCGGAAATTACCCGAATGATTGAGTCTGCCCTGATCTTTACAGTGAAATCAGTGGTCGAACAGCCGAATGAGTGATCTGCAGTCAGGGGTAAAAGATGCATTGAGAGAAAGTTATGTTGAAGGAGTAAAGGTATACATCTGTTAAATCCCCATTAATTTTCATCGACCAAGAGAGAGAGAGAGTGTGTGTATGTGTGTGATTTGGGGAAAGACTCACAGAAAAAAATGAGAGGTACAAAGGTATCACGTTTTAGAGGTCATTAATTTAGGCGTGAGTTTGTGGGGTTTGACAAACACGTGTTAAACCCATATCGGTAGCTTGCCTTGCTAAATATAAGTCGAATTATGGTAAACCCTTCTATGATATCCTTTTTACACCGGACATCATTTTTACCTCGTGCATCAGTTTCCCTACAGTAACTGCAAATGATTGTTAGTTTACATACATATACATATATACTGTACATGTAGTTGGTTGAAAAAAAAAACTCATGTGAAATACTTTCTTATAAGCAGCTGCAAGTTCTGGAGTTGAACTAACCACAGATGACTTGGAGATCCCCATTTGAAATGTTTTCATCGCCTCTGCATTTAAGCCTATCAAAAAAATGTATATGAAACGCATGGCTACTTACTATATACATCAGATGAACTTTGCCAGAAAAAGGACAGTATGACCATCACGAACATCCACGTTTTCAAAAGGAAAGCCATAACTTCTTTCTACATGCTAGCTGTTGGATAAGCGCATAGTCTGAGCAGGAATAATTATTTCGCATCAATTTCGCGGCTAAATTTTGTTGCCTAAAAGATGAAGCATGTCCCAGCAAGTCCGAGCTAATCGTTAAGACTACAGAAAAGATATTGCCAAAGGATCTCGACCGCACCCTGTTCTGCGCTTGGTTGCTGCGCATGAACATCCCATCTTCTGTTGTGAGTCACGTGATATGATGTGATGGCCAATCATTCCTGCACTTCATGTCGCGCAAGCTGAGAGAAATGAAAGCGAAACTCAACTCTTCAGTTTAATTCAAAGTGTAATTGAATGCATACGATCAATTTGGATAGCTATAGCGGTTTTCTATGAAGTGGGGAAAGAAAAGAGTTCAAGAACTAATAAGTTAAATGGCCTTCACAGCAACCCATTGTTTGCGCGAACCCTATAATAGCCTACGTAGATATGGTGAGGAAGTACCACCAGGAGTTTGATCTATTCATAGTTATGTCCCTATTCTATACATGTATATACAACATGTGTGAAAGGTGTGTTTTCAGTGCTAGACCCCTGGGCCATCGGATCTTAGTAGTGTGTAGGTGAACGAAAGGATGAAACGATAGACGTAGCTTGAATCCTCACAGTTTGATTTTTATTCTCAAGCTCTCGGGCTCTGCCCTTTATCAAGAGATGTGATGTACGATTCACATTTGGGCTGGTTGCAAGCCGGCAATCAGTTGGCAACCGGTTGCGGGAAACATTTAGTGATGATGGGTGGAGGTAGGCGTGCTGAAGTTAGGTGTGTATGTGCTTAGATAGCAGCTCAGTACAATGTATATATATATATATATATATATATATATATATATATATAATGTGAAGTGG